>NC_066848.1:20423154-20725535 GCF_001640805.2 Lates calcarifer
TGACAGGATTACTTTATTATTCCATCCCTGCGTCCAGAAAGAACATATTTATGAATCTTTGCAGTGAAGTGATCGTTGGTGTGTGTGTGTCTGTATTAAGATGTCGAATGGACGTAAAATTAAGGATTTAAAGTAAAAGATTCCAGACTGCCTTTTCTTTCACTCTTTCAAAATAACTCTCCCTCCTATCACAGCTAAACCTCTTTAATCAGCTAACTGTGTCATGTGCAGTGTTCCTGGCTCCATTCAGTCGTCCATGTTGCTTCTCTCTCTGGAAATCTGACCGATTGTAGACGCCGTGACGTCTCCTCCACATATTTCCAGCAGCGTTAGTTTGATATCAGCAAGTCGCCACAGTGTGTTTGTGCTGAGTGATAAAGCTGTTGAAGGCCTCTCAACACTGAAGCTATTGTCCTGCTCCAAAGTAACACACACACACACACACACACACACACTTGGAAGGTCATGAATTTGTATGAATGCTTGTTTGCATGTATAAAACAGTCAGGGGTTCTTATGATTCTTATCAGTTTTGCATGTGTGTGTGTGTGCGTGTGTATGTCTGGATGTCTCAGTTAGTCCCGTTTCCTTCCGGGGGTCAAACAGAGTTTGCCCATCTTATTTTCTACACTGAAATTCTGCACTCTCTGACCTGACTGTGTGTGCTATGAGAAAATGTCTTGTGCATGCATGTAACAATTGGTTGTTGTGTTTGTTTAGTTTCGATGTGGCTAGTGAGTAAAGATGGAGACTACTTTGATAAAAAAGAACCAGTCAACACCTGAGAATGCTGATGATGAGTTTAGTTCGAGTGTCATTTGTGTGAAAGATGAGACTTCGTAAGCAAGAAAAGATGACTAATAACTCACAATTTATGTGAACAAATGACATCATAACATCCATGTTATGCTGTATTTATGTCTTGTGATAGTTGCTGTAATAACCAGTTTTTGACTTGAAAATAGCATCAACATCCCAAGCTGTAAATTCCAATCAGGGAAACCCTGATTTTTCCAAGAACCAAGATACATCTGACTTCACTCTCTAAAATACAGAATTGTCAGGAAAAGCAAACAAACATGGATGCCTTGTGCCAGCCATAGGTCATTGTCTGAGTTAGTTAAAATCCAGTTTTAATGGATATAGTGATAGACATGAGTTTTGCACAGTATTGTTGTAAACTCTAGTTCAACTAACTCTGCCATCATGCAGCTGTCTCGAGTTGTCTGATGATGTAAATCTAAGTCGTGGAGATTTTTCCACTTGCTGCTGTCTTCCAACCCAAATGATGACCACATCTCAACAACCCTCGCTGCTAATTCTCTCTACTCTTACCTCAGTAAAGGATCTGCAGCTCGTCTGCAGCTGCAGCAGGGAGCACAGTACTGTAGTGTTTGCTTCTCTTCATTGGCTGCCAGTGGGATGTAAAATTAGATATAAAATGGCAGTTATTACCTGTCAGGTTCTACATGGTGAATATGTTGTGTGCCCATGCGGAAACCAACAGTCTCCCTGTACCTTTTGGATGTTCCCAGGGACCAACTTAAAATTAAGGGAGGCTGTGCACCCGTCTGTCTTGCCCTTAGACTTTGGAATATACCTCTCACTATCAGATCATCCAGCTCAACTGGCTTTTTAAAAAAGCTTCTCAAGATACCATTTTCATGCCCTCATTATCCGTGACTGGATAAGAGCTGAGTCTTGAATTTATTACCATCATCATCAAACAGGTAGTGACAGAGAGATGAGTTAAAATCCGAGCGTCTCCCACTGACAACCAGCTGAAGTTTACAGGTTTGAGATTTTGTAGATTGAAATTGGTCAGTGCTTGTATTATCATCCTGCTGTGACCCGTGACCTTGACCTCTGTCTTCACTGCCGGCTGCTTGAAATATCCACGGAAGACATTCTGAATCTGCTGTCGACTGTTGTTGAGTTACAGAAATCACTAGAGTCCAAAAACACACATATTTAGCAGCTGTGTGTGAGTGCATGTTTCGGGGGTTATGTGGGGGTCATGCCCTCGCCGCCCTCCTGGTGTCAGGCTGTGCATCCTCTTGCTGTGATCGGGGTCAACATGGCAACTGAGCCAGAGTTCAGCCTGAGGAAATTGTGTTTCCAGTATCCTCAGTGTGTGTGTGTGTGTGTGTGTGTGTGTGTAAGCATTAAGAATAACGGTCAGGCCTGTGGGAAATAAACTAAGTTGTGTTGCAGACAGCAGGTGTCTGCTGTCAGGCTACAGTTCATCTGCTGTGTGTGTGTTGTATGTGTGTGTGTGAATACAACAGTGATTTAGATTTAGTCTGCTTTGTCAGACACAGGAAACCTCTCCCTTAAACACGCACACCAGCTTTCCAGGAACAATGAGCCTGTGGGATGCAGAGAACACACACACACACACACGCACACACTCAGAGGAAACACGTACGCATCCAAACACACCTGCAGAGATCAGCAGGACTCAGACCTGCTGCTCTGACAGTACAAACTATCAGAAACAAGAGTTTGACAAACATGCTCTTCCTTAATGGATGAGGAGAAAAATGCTTTTAGACCTTTCTCTTGGAACAAAGTGCAGACTGACTGTAAACTGACTCTATATCTTAGATTCCTTGATGACTTACCACTGATCTCTCGTTTCCTCTCTCTGACTCTGTGTCTCTCATCCAGATGAGCGTGAGGCTGTGCAGAAGAAGACCTTCACTAAGTGGGTGAACTCCCACCTGTCCAGAGTGTCCTGTCGCATCACTGACCTCTACATGGACCTGAGGGACGGGCGCATGCTCATCAAGCTGCTGGAGGTCCTGTCAGGAGAGAGACTGGTGGGTTACATCGCTGTTGGTGCTTTTATTTTGAAAGAGGAGTGCAGGGGTGGAAGGGTCCAGAGGAGGTTGATCAGAGCTCCAGCCTCATGTCTGTGCAGCAAATTACAGTTAAAGGAGCAGTATGTACATTTTTGAGAAATCATTCTTTTATCCTTTTCAGATGCTGGCAATTTTAGATGTTGCTCTGTTGTCAGAGTAACCCCAAATGTATCTGTATCATGTTTCTTTCTTTTTTTTTTTACTTAACTGCAACGTGGCATGAGTCTGAGACTACAGGAGCACAGGGTTAAATGTGCACAGACAGTATATAAACTGTGCACCTTGTTCCACCTTCTTAAGAGTAATAAACGTGTCATTTAAATCAAATGTTTTTATGTTCAGAGACAATAGAATCAGGTTCATATACCAGGAAACACTGAATGAACTGATTGTATTTTTATGACAGATCAGTCCATAAAAATGATTTCATATTAACTTCCTCAGGGCTAGAGTCCCAATCTAGAATCTTCTCCTGGCTGCACACACACAGCTGTTGGTGGTCTCTACTCCCCCACTCTTTTTACCTGGTTGTTTGGTCAGTTTATCTAAAGACAAAATATCCAACATCTATGGCTCTTAACCACACATCACCATGCTCTCTCTCTCTCTCTCTCTCTCTCTCTCTCTCTCTCTCTCTCTCTCTCTCTCGTTGTGTGTACTGTAAAACTAGCAGTAGATAATTTACTGTATGTACTAGTTTACTGTATTTCATATCACTCAATGATGCCGTTTGGAGATACAGTTACTGCCAGTCTCCTGTCACCATGGCGACAGGAATACATTGTTGCTGGACTTGCTGCCCTTTGCATTTCTCTCTGTCTTTCTCTTACTGTATTCTTCTCTCTCTCACACACACACACACTCTTACACTTGCTGTCGAACTGAAAGATATTCAAACTTGCTCAGAACATCCCCAGTGTCACACACACACACACCCGCCTTGTGACTTCCAGTGTGACAAGCCAAACTCTCTTCTTCATTTTCTACTCCTTCTTTTCTTCTTCTTCTTGGCAGTCTGTCCACTCTTCTCTCTCCACTCCGCTGTCATCCGGCCTTTTCACAACCTGCCAAACACCCACAGAGGGAGAAAACACAACTGCACAGTCAGCCACAAATTACAATCTGCTCTATTTCTGATTATTTTACATTTATGTTATACATTCTATATTTTATTTTATTTCATTTTTACTTTTTTGTATATCCTTTATCGGGGCAGAGAGCTAGAGAATCTCTGGCATTTTGGATATTCAATGAGGAGGAAGCAAGGAAAGGACAAACAGAGGAATAATGGGAATGAAGAGAGACAAAAAGAAAGATTGAAATAAAATAAAGGAGAGGACCAGATGATAGTGAAGTGGTAAGCAGGATGGATGGAGGCAGTAACAGTGGGAGACAGAATGGGGGGGTGTTAGAGTTGTGAAAGAAGTCATTGAGTAACTTTGAGGGTTTACATGGAGCCAAAACGCCTCCAGAAGCAGCAAAAGAATCCGAGAGCGAGCGGCTGTTTCCACACTGCAGAGACAGACTTTAAAGGATAATTCCACCTATTACAACATGGGCTTCTTTCATGGTTTGTCCATCTTTTCTATCACTCATAACACGTAATTGGTTTCCTGTTTGTCTGTCTTTACCTTACCCGTACATCAATGCAGCACACAAGGTTTAACCCTGGTGTTCTTCTGTATTTTTGTCATTATCAACAAATCTCATGAAAAGACCCAAAACAACAGTAAGTCCATCTTCTCAGTATCTTCTGACTTCCCTAACCTGTCTGTGGCTCTCAGCTCCAACTGAAACGTAAATCTTAAAAAACATCTCACAAACATATTATTTCATTTAAAAAAAAAGGCTCAGTCATTTTTTAAAACCGATTTCTTAAAACTTTATATAGAATTGGTAGTTAAATCTGTAACAAAGAATCATATTTTATAAGCTCACCATATGGTTTGTGTGTAAAATCTTATTCTGCAAAGTAACAATAGCTGTCAAATAATTGTGTTGTGGTAAGAAGTCACTCTGGAGTAGAATTATAAAGTGACATGAAATGGAAATATTCAAGTGAAGTACAAGTACTGTACAAGTGCAAAGTAGAAGTACTTTTCTTTCCATTGCTGCCAGTGTTTTTGTGAAATGTTGCTCAAATATTAGGAAATGCTGCATTTGTTTGGGACTATTTCCAGCAGTGGATTAATCCACATTTAGTGTTCTAGTGAGTATTTCCGGCAGCAGGATTGTTTATGTGGGACTGAGTCACAAAACTACAGTGTGTGTGTTCATGGTAATGATGGAACATGTCACTCTGGCTCTGGCTTTGACACACCCACAGTACTTGTTAGTAGATACATACATGGGTTTTCACTGTGCAGTACCAGAGCAGGGAGGTGTTAAGGTTTATCTCCAAAGCAAAAATCAAGCACAGAAGTATGGTTAAAGCCCCAGTTGAATAAAGGTTTCCAAAAATTTGGCACTGCAAGCACTGAGAACAAAAATGGGAAGTCCCCACCTCTATGCATGCCACACAACTATCACAGTTAAGTCTAAAGACAGCAACAAAAAAAAAGAAAAAAACTTGTGATGGTGGAAATTCCCGTTTCAGATCAGCACCAAACTGCTGGAGGTACAACTATTTAGTTTGTTTTCAAAGCAGATGGTGCTGATTTGCTGTACGAACCGACCAACACTGAATCTCTGTGTGGCTTTTTTTGAATTCTTTTGCCACCGGCAGACAGCAGTCCAAAATATCTCTGGTTTGAGTCCAGATTCTGAATCACCAGAGTGACTTTTCTCTGGGTGGTGTTTATGTGTCTGTGTGAGGAAAAGCAAAGACAGCAGTGTTATTGTTGGATGACGTCCTGGTTGTAGTGTAGATGGTCAGTGTTGGATAGAGAACATGTGGTGTGGACGGCCTGGAGGATGTAACATCGCCTCTCTGACAGCTCAGGCATTTATTTTATTATAGTTATTTATTATTACTATGTTTTGTTTAAATTATTTTTCAGGATTTAAACATTCATCATCCTAAACATGTCTGTGTCATCCAAAGGACTCATTTCCAGCTGTACATACCCAACAAATAGAAAGACATTACAGCTCAACAATATATGTGAAATTAAGAAAATGAAAAATATAAAACGGTCTCTGGCAGCATATTATAGTGGAGCATCACCTGAAATGATGACCTGCCCCGCTGACGTCAAGAGAAATTATGACACTTACCCAAAATTTCCAAGTAAAGCAGCTATTGTCCAGAACATCATGCTTTATCCACCAAACATTTCCAGCTCTCTTGGCTCCGTGTGTTGTCAGAGGTTGTTTCCAGCTTCAGATATGAAATCCATAACACTGCTGGCTCCATCTATCTGTAAAGGCCTCTGTAGAGGTGATATTTGTACAGATGTCCTGTACATCTTCATTCAAAACGTGAGAGGACATTTACGCAAAGTACTTCAGTGCTTGCGCAAGAGAGAGAGTGCAACACAGTACACAGGCTACAATGACCAATTACTCAAATTCTGCTCTGAAGTAGCAGTACTAAACCAGAGCTGCACGCTGCAGTGGCTGAAAAAAAAGAAAATCTGAATTTTTTGAAGTTGGGGGAAGTGGAAGCAAACTGTTTCATCCATCATATTCAGGTGAGGGTGGAAAAACTCATGGCACAAGCAGAGAAGAGGAAGCAGTTAAAGAGCTCGCTGAAGTTGGTTTGATAATCACCAGCTGGACACATGCTTTACCCAGTACAGTCTGAGTCAAGTTGAAGTCAGTTAAAAGGTAGATACTGACCAGGACTTGTATTGTATTTTATTACCATTACATCTGTGTTAACTGCATTGGTGCCCTGCATCTCAGTCTGCTCCTCCAGAACATCCTGTGGATTTAATCCTCCATGTATCATGCAGACAGAATACATCGGCTAGCCATATAAATTTAAACACACCAGCTAAGAAACAGATAGATTCATTACATTGTTGTTTAATTTAAATAAAGCATCTGAGTAGCAGTCTAAAACCACTGGCAGGGATGAAGACTGGTGGTCTAACATCTGTCCGAACTAAAAACCCTGATACTCCCTCCTCTCTTCATGTTTTTGGCTGTACTGTCACATTCACCCTCAGTTGATTTACTGATTTTGTTGTTAGTTTGTTGGTTATTTGTTGTGTAACAACAGAGCTGTCAGACATCTGTCTGATTCAGGTCTGACTCTTCTGTAAAGTAGGTTACCACAGTGTTAAATCACCCTGAAAATCCCTCCACTATGATAATATCTGACTCCTCTTCATTGAGAGTCATTCAGTGTCTGCCACTGCCTCTGCCACTCACTGACACTTGGAGCTGATGCCAACACGTCCTGTCTGTTATCACAGAAACATCACAGGGGCTTTTCTTTCTGTATTTGTTTTTTGACACCAATTACCTCACCTACACAGCTTCATTTTATTTCTTCCCTTTTCTCAGAACAAAATAAAATCTCTCCTAGACGAGATGAAGTGAGTAAAGGAAGGATTCCTTGAAGGATATGAATGGAGATAAGACTAATAAAAGGTTCATTAAATTAATTTATTCCTGAGGTTGAACAGCTAATTGCCAGCATATTAAAGAAGTGAAATAGCACAGATCCTGTCAGTAAATGTAATAGAGACTGAATATTTCAGGTTTTTGTTGGGTCATTTTATTAAAAAAAACATACAGCTCCCACTGCTTGCCTCCTGAACCTTAATATCCAGCACCAATTCTTAACTGTACAACTAAAGATCTTTTTGTTTCTGGATAAGCGTACTGTAACATTTGACTCAGAGCCACAGTTTTGGTTAACATTCATATAAGTTATTGATTTTTGGAAATATTTATTGCTTCAAGTATTAACAACAGTTTTACTGTTTTGGGATGTTTGTACCAAGGAAATCCTTTGAGAATATGACTTATATAAATTAAGTCCAGTAAAAGTTGAAACTCTCAGTCAGAAAAAAAAAAAAAATAATCAAAACAAAGAGTGACGGTTTTGAAACCGGTCAGCTGTGTCTGCAGCTGTTTTCTTCTTCATCATGTTTATATGGCTGCATAAAGCTGTTCACAGTTTCTGGTTTTTGAGTGCTGTAAATAAACGGAGTTCTGTTTTTGTTTCAGCCCAAACCCACCAAGGGCCGGATGCGGATCCACTGTCTGGAGAACGTGGACAAGGCTCTGCAGTTCCTAAAGGAGCAAAGGGTTCATCTGGAGAACATGGGCTCCCATGACATCGTAGACGGAAACCACCGCCTCACCCTGGGTCTTATCTGGACCATTATCCTCCGCTTCCAGGTAAGAGGCCACCTTTTGCATCCCAAAAGGAGGTGTACATCAGACACATCAGAAGACTGTACAGGTGATAAGGGTCATGTGCCCTAGCACCTTCTATTTTCAGGTCAAAGCACATTGAACAATTTTGCATCCCAACATGGATTTATATTGCTTCTATATGAGCCCATCTTGTCTTTTTAACTTGCTGTAAATAAGCTACCAGGTGCTAACATTCCCAGTTATTATTTTGCAACCCAAAAACTTAGAGGAATCTGCTGTCTATGATCAGCCTAATTAAATTTTGGATATTCAGGCACACTATGTTCCCTTTCTGTTAAGAAGTCAAAGGGCTATTTTGCATCCCCAAATTAATAAAATACACAGTCAGTCATTCATATTGAGGGGTATGCTTGTTATGTTTGGGGCCTGCCATTATCCTTCACGCATAGTTTATTTTCTGGTCTTACTATTTTGCATCCCAGTCACATTACATATCTCAAATGGGACATTGCCTTTAATGTCCAAATAACAGAATGAAAAAATAAAAATAAAAACACTGTGATGTTTGTCAAGTTAAGTCAAGTCAAATTTTATTTATATAGCGCCAATTCACAACAGAAGTTATCTCGAGGCACTGTACACATAGAGCAGGTCTAGACCGTACTCTTTATCTTATAAAGTCCTATCAGACTTCTCTGCTTGTAGTGAAGTAGTACCTGTTTTATTTTGCCTCTTCCTATGATAGTATAGCAGCTCACATTTTCTCAAAATAGTGGAACTTTACTTGACATTTTGGATCATACTCTGCACAGCAACTATTCCTTAGTTGAATCCCAAAATAAGTAAAATGAGCACAGTCTATCTGGGTCATTGTACTTACTTTGCATCCCAAAATGGGTTAAATGAGTTCAGTTTGGTGAGATGAGATCAGGATAGAAAATGAGCCAGTCAAGTGTGGATTCACCTGGGCCCTTGGACTATTTTGAGATGATGGGCCACATTACTATTTTGGATCCCAAAATGAACAAAATATATAATATATATGGACAATTACAATATATTCATATCAGAGGAGTAGTCCTCTGATGCACAGGCATTGTGCTCCATATCATGTTAATGAGTTGCTTGCTCATTAGGGATACAAAATAGTTCAAACCTAATCAATATGGGAGTATACCGTGCTGAAATTCTTAGATTACTCAAGTGATGGTCAGCCATCAATCTTACATTTTCAGGTAGTTGTTTTTAGTAACTCCAGTGACAAAAATGTCCTGGGATAAAGTTTTGGAAAAACACCTTTTAGATAAGTTTAAACAAAACTGTGCTCTAGCTTCCAAAATGACTATCAAGCTGAATTACTGTCATAATAATATGTCAGGCTTTATTATGATGATTGATTTTAATAAGTTCTACTTAATTTCTGCAGCGCTGGTATAAAGTGATATTGCTTTCTAATCCTACAAATGTGACGTTGCTAAATATTTAATAATTTACTGAAATATGAAGAGTTGTGAGTTATATACTTACTATTTTACTGCTCCAGCAATTAGTCCTGAGGTTCTTTATCTGCTTCAAACACACTGATATTAGTGAATAAGTGAAGTGTATATGACCAAAACCACAGTTAGACAACCAGTCAGAAAACAGACTCGTAACGTGATTTAACTGTATGTTGATGGTGTTGTCGTGTCAGTTGGGTGATGATGTCATTGTTAGGGACACTGAACAGTTGGGAAAATGGGTGAAAAG
Organism: Lates calcarifer; assembly: GCF_001640805.2. Classification (NCBI taxonomy): domain Eukaryota; kingdom Metazoa; phylum Chordata; class Actinopteri; family Centropomidae; genus Lates; species Lates calcarifer. Next base: position 20,433,042 of record NC_066848.1, read on the forward strand.
GATTTAGATTTTATAAGCCATGAGGATTAAAAAACTCTTTTTGGTGGGTTTAAATCCTGCGATGGAGGAGTGAGGGTGAAATGGAGCCGAGTGACAGAAGGACTACAGTGTGAGTCTGTGTGTGTTTGTGTGTGTCTTATATATGCATTGGCAGTGTTGATGTTGCTGATCTCTGGTTCAGATGTTGCTCACGCTTCTGTCATACTGAAACTGATGGATGTCAATCAATGAAGGTGAGATGGGCTCTTGTACTTCTGTCTTTGTGAGAAGCAGGAGAAGAGAGTGTTCATACACTTTTGGAAATTGAGGACATTTTTAAAATGTCATATATGTTTTGGACAGTTTAAGAAATTGTGGACATTTTTGGATTGTAAGGTATGGGGAGAGAGAGTACATTTTAAGAAAGTGACGACATGTTAGGAAAGTGTTGACATTTTTGTAAAGTGAGGACATTTTAAGAAAGAGAGGACATACTTATTATGTAGTGAGGATTAACCTCTTTGGAAAGTTAAGCCATGTTTGATAGTTAAGACAGTTTTATAAAGTCTGGACATGTGGATTGCGAGGACATATTTATTAAGAAGACTTTTTTCAGTAAGTGAAGACATTGACAACATTTCAAAGGTCTAAGAGTTGGTTTTAGGGTTATTGTAGGAACTACATTAATGTTAGAGTGAGGTCTTAGTGAATGTCCTCACAAGTGTTGAGGTCCAGACATGTGTGTTTGTCAGCATGGTCATTTGTGCAAAGTAAAGATGTCCTGGTTGATTGTCACTTTCTTCTGCAGGCTGTTTGTCAGGATTCAGTTAAGATTCAGAAAAAGATTAAAATAAAAGTCCTGTGTGTTGGCTCATGCTGACTTTGGTCTGAGGTCCAATGTTGCATTCAAGGTCTTTGGGCATAAATGGGCAAAGGTAACAACTGGGGATTTTTTTGTTTATTTTGTTTAAAGATGCCATGATCTCTGAGTATGGGCACTGTTGCCTCACAACAAGGTTCCAGGTTCGCTCAGGGCTTTTGTTTGCATGATTTTCCTCCAGGTACTCCAGCTTCCTCCCACAGTCCGAAGACATGCATGTTAGGTTATAATTGGGGACTCTAAGTGTGAACGTGAGTGTGAATAGTTGTTTGTCTCTAAATATCAGCCATGCAGTCTGTACAGGGTGTACCCCACCTTTCGCCCAGTGTCAGCTGGGATTGGCTCCATTCCCCTGTGACCCTTAAAGGATAAGTGGCATAGATAAAGAATGGATGGGATGAATACACGGTGCATGTTGTTGCTCTTAATCCTCCTTATTTCCTTTATTTTTAACTAAATTTTTGAGGTTGTCTTTTATGTTTAGTTTATATTTCATTGAAATCACCATAATCACTTAATATTAAACACAAACTGAACATTCAGCCGGTACTTCTGTTCTAGTTGTGGATGATGATGACAGATTTGCATTGAGTTTCACACATTAGACCACTTCTAACATATCCATTATATCAGCACTTACACTCTGTGTCTGTCTGTGTGTCTCAGATCCAGGACATCAGTGTGGAGACGGAGGATAACAAGGAGAAGAAGTCGGCTAAAGATGCTCTGCTGCTCTGGTGTCAGATGAAGACTGCAGGGTGAGAGTCTACACATGAGTTTAAGAGCTATTCCCTAGATGTCTAGAGATCACTGATGGGGAAATGTTGTGGTTTCCAAAGTTCAGACACATTTCTCATCAGCCCTGTTTCCTCCCGCTCCCTTCCCTGAAGTGGATAAATATGTTGAAAGTGATTTTTTTTTTTTTTTTTTAACCATTCCTCCAGACTCTCTGTAAACTTTCCTTCTGTTTGCTGTGGAAGAAAAGTACCTTTTAAATCTGACCTAATATGAGTGGGGCTAAAATGCTCAGTGATGGTCCCATTAGTTTAATTATACTAACATGACTAAATAAATGTGATGTCATGTGATAATTAAAAACATTAAATAGAGTTTTCAGTTTTGTTAGTCTTATGTGAGCATCTGACGAGCTGTGATTTCCTCTTCCAGGTATCCAAACGTTAACATCCACAACTTCACCACCAGCTGGAGAGATGGGATGGCCTTTAACGCTCTCATCCACAAACACAGGTAGGAACTCAAACTGAACTGTATCATATTCATTAAAGGGCTGCTGTTTTGTGCTGGGAAAATGGAAGAAAAGCAGTGTTAGTAAGAACAGGATTTCTGCAAGCCTTGAAAAGCATCAAAATCATTTTTTTAAGTCCTTGGAAGGCATTAAGCCCTAAATTTATTAAATTCCATTTCCAACGGTCTTGGATACTTTTGGCTGCAGTAGACAGTAACATTAGTGATAACTTTTGGCTGTCAGGAGACAGCTGTTAGGAAGCTCGTCCACTCATAATAGACAAGTGTTGATTTTAGCAAAGAGATACAAGACAACTACAAATGATGGTCTGGTTTATAGTAATTTTTTCTCTCTGAACTCAATTTGAGTCTCCTTGAGTTGTCCTTTTGTGTCTTTGTGGTGGTTTTGTGTGTCTCTGAGATAGTTTTACCTGTTTTTTTTAGTCTTTTAACTGAGCTCTGTTAATATTTATCTGAGCAGAAATACTGATAGTCACTTCAGTAATGCATCCATGGGTCCAGGTCATTAACTGACTGATTATATTACCAGGAATTATGTTGTATATGGCTGCAAAGTACTCAAAATGTACTGCAATTATGAATGAATTTAATAATAAGTAATAATAGGTCTTATTGTTTGTTTGCCATCCTTCTTTGGCCATGAAAAAGGTAAATTGCAGTCTGTGTGCTATTAAATTTAATTTGGTGAACACTGCTGAAACCTTGAAAAGATACTTGTTTGTGCTAATGAAATAGTCTGTGTGATGGAAATGTGTACAAGTAGCCTGATACATCACAGCAGCCTGAGCAGTTTCATCAGACATGTACAAAAGGAGACAAACTATCACCAGAGTTAACATAATGAAAACACTTAATTGACAGCCATAAAATAAATTGATGGACATGAACAGGCTTAAAGCAACACACAGGCTGCGACTGGTTTTCATGAGCACTATTTCATTTCTCTGAAAAACAACATATAAGTCATGGGACCAAGACTGTGTAGAATGTATAACAAACATTTGTGAAATATAAATAAATTGTATGCATAGGGGCTTTAAGGAGAAACTCACTATCACTCCCAAACACCAGTAACTCCACCATTACCGGACCATCAGACCCTGTGTGTTTCCTGCTGTACCACTGCAGACAGTCTTGTCTTTAATAACTGTCTCAGCTGACTGTCAGCAGACCTTTTTCCTTCAAACCTCTGACATTAAGACTTAAAACATTTCTTTATGCACATTGAACTATAATTATATTAGTGTTTTCTTTTCAGTATGAACTGCATATTAGTCATCCACATCTTCCTTTTTCTATGCCTTTAATCTTACACTGCCAACATTACAAGCAACCAGTAGTAAGGTCACAGGTCACAGCTGCTGAGACGTGCAACAGTAATTTGTCTAACCCCAGATGGAAAGTGAAATTCATTCAAACCAGGGGATATGAGTTGAGAAGAAAATATTTTAATCATGGCATATTAAAAAATGTAGTTAAAATGAACATTTTTTGTGGAAATCAGTGTTATCTGCTGATGGCTCCTGTTTAACCTTTCTCTGTTTCTGTTTTTGTTTGTTTGTTTGTTTGTCCTCTTCAGACCAGACCTGATTGACTTTGATAAACTGAAGAAATCGAACGCTCACTACAATCTGCAGAATGCCTTCAACCTGGCCGAGCAACACCTGGGCCTCACCAAACTGCTGGACCCCGAGGGTGAGAGAGGACACACTCGCACATATGCACACACTCATATGTGTAAATCATATATGTTATTCACTCTGATTTTGTGTGTCTGCATGTGCAGACATCAGCGTGGACCACCCTGATGAAAAGTCCATCATCACCTACGTGGTTACCTATTACCACTACTTCTCTAAGATGAAGGCACTGAAGGTGGAGGGGAAGAGAATCGGCAAGGTGAAATCTGACTTCCTACACATCAGATTTATGTTCTCACCTCAACAGACATTAAAGGGCCATTCTATTGTTTTTGGTGTTTTTTTAAAAAAAACATGTTTCTACTGGTGTGTTGCCCAGGTTCTGGACAATGCCATCGAGACAGAGAAGATGATCGAGAAGTACGAGTCTCTGGCATCTGACCTGCTGGAGTGGATCGAACAGACCATCATTATCCTCAACAACAGGAAGTTTGCCAACTCTCTGGTGGGAGTCCAACAGCAGCTGCAGGCCTTCAACACATACCGCACCGTGGAGAAACCACCAAAGTCAGTATACACTCTATGTATAGCTCATGATAACTTTAAACTTTGCTCAAATTTTACCACAGTATGTGGCAGGGTGAGGTCAAAGGGGCAGGAACAGGAAAAAAGTTATAAAATTAGTTATTGTAGTTTGGCTGTGGTCATCATTTGGAGCGGTCAAACAGTTTATAGACTAAGATTAAGGCACCTACAGTCCCCTGATTAGTGTCAGTAATTGTACACCTCAAAGTCATGACTCAAATCTGAACAGACACAAAACATATATATTTAGATTAGGTATGACATGTACTTTTGGAGGACAACGGTACCTCTGATGTCCATCACAAATAGTCACTCATAAATCTGCACAGAAATCATAGAAAAAAACCCTCCTTGTAACTCCAGAACTTGTCTGAGAATCATCATGTTTTTACCTTTTCTTTAGTGTCACAGTAATCCAGTGATAGCTGTCTGTGCATCCATGTAACACTGCAGACAGTAGGTACTAACAGCTAATTTGGCAGATAAGAAATGAAAAGTGAGCTGGAGTCAGATGAGATACAAACTGTTAATTAGTGTTGAATAAGGAAAAAACACTCTGAAATCTCTGCTCTGTGTGACATGAATGTCGTTATTTATCTCAGCTGAGAGAGAAGACTCACATACTGTCATAGTATGAATCCTCTAATGAAGCAGCAAGATACTTCACACGTTATGTGCTGACGTAAACAAGACACACTTCCATGTCAACAACTGACCCGGGGGAGACACTTCTACAAGGCTCGAGGAATTTTCGACTAATCTGCCAAGTCTCAAGAAGAACAATGACCATTAGGATGAAAACACATTCAACAGTAAACTCTCTCTAAGTGGAAAAAAAAACAGATTAAGACACACACAAGCCAAATGAAAGTAACAAAAACACACCTCCCAGCATAGTGCACAGGTTCCCTCCCTCTCTCCTTTCACCTCTGAGTGTAAACCAGACATTTCACAGTTTGTTACTCATCACTCATTTCTGTGTTAAACCACAGTTTTCCTCCCACACAGGCCAAGGGAGGATAACAACCAAAAAACAAAACCAGCTGAGTCTGACTCTGACCAGGAATTCAGATGAATTTTCCTGCAAAGAGTCAGATCAGATTGGAACGTGATTTCATACAAACAGCTGCAGAAATGAAGGGAAAAAATGAAAACATGGATTTTTGTAATCATGAGGGAGGTTCACTCTTTGCTTTTTGCTTATTATATTACATATTTCATGTATAGAATTTCAGCTCTGCAATTAATATGAACTTTGTGCTGCTTACAATGTTCCATTTTTGTTGAGATTTTATCTCTCTTTTCTATTAGACTCTGTTATATTGTAAAGGTTTTTTCCATCATTCTGTCCTTGTGGTTGAAAGTAAACCAGTAATTGAAGCCAAGTATTTGAAACTAAAATTTAATGGCCTCAAAAATGATCAGTCTCAAAAATGATTCCTCTCAATACATTAAGGCTGTGTGATGCTTACGCACCTGTTGATTGTCTGGTTGCGTTTGTTGTGTGTGTAGGTTCACAGAGAAAGGAAATCTGGAAGTTCTTCTGTTCACCATCCAGAGTAAGATGAGAGCCAACAACCAGAAAGTTTACACTCCTCGTGAGGGCAAACTCATCTCTGACATCAACAAGGTAACTGCACCTGCTGTGATCATTCACTATGATTAGTCTGAATGTGTCTGTGGTAGGTAACTGCAGAAACGTTTTACTGTTGACCATGTAAAATCAGACTATTATACTTTTTCATTTTAAGTGGAGAGTTCAGGTGTATTTTCAATGGAATGACACCGTCCTCCAACAGCGTTTGAGCTTTTTTTATTTTTTATTTAAGTTAACAAAGGAGATAAAAAAATATCAATAAAAAATTGTTGAAAAAAGGAAAACAAATACCTCTTCTTAGTGTCAAAGACATGTGTAGTTTATGTTAGAAACAATGACATTAAGAGATAAAAATCATAGTAACAATATAAAAAGACACAATGTGAACATCTGTCTATTAAAATCCTTCAAAACTGATAAATTACCCTTTCACTCAAGTGTGTCACCTAACATTTTAGTCATCGTTTGTGTCGCTGTTTTGCTAATATTGTGTGTATCGCTTATGCATGCGTTTGTTTTAGGCATGGGAGCGTCTGGAGAAGGCGGAGCACGAGCGGGAGTTGGCTCTGAGGACAGAGCTGATTCGTCAGGAGAAACTGGAGCAGCTGGCCCGACGTTTTGACCGCAAAGCCGCCATGAGGGAGACCTGGCTGAGTGAGAACCAGAGGCTCGTCTCTCAGGTAACACACACAACATAATCTGTGTGGATCATGTATGTGTTTTTGCCTTTTTGCCACATTTAACTGAGTTTTTACCATGCAGTGGGAAAATAAATTGTACATACAAAAATATGTTTGATCTCAGTAACAACTAAAAGTATCAAGACCGATGTCAAGGCAGATTCCTCTGTCACATTTGACATAGTATTACAAACAGCAATTCACACATCAAATGCAAATTCAGAATTTAGAAAGCCTGGTCCTTTTTCATTTTCACATAGATTCTAATTTCTAAGCCATTAAGAGATTTCTAAACTAATAATGGATCTCTCTCCTCTCCTTGTTTCCTTTCCTCTCTCATCTCCTTGTTTCCTTTTCTCTGTCATCCTCCAGGATAACTTTGGATTTGACCTCCAGGCCGTGGAAGCTGCCACCAAGAAACATGAGGCCATAGAAACAGACATTGCAGCCTATGAAGAGCGAGTCCAGGTCAGTTCATCACCTGGATCATTTTTTGAACACTGGACCATCTGCTGTGTGTTCAGGTTTAAACCCAGGATTAGATTGGAATAATCTTAAATCATGTGGAATTAAGCTTTGATCAGATGGGACTAGGTATATGGGTCTTAACTTTGATCCATTTAATCTCATTGAGTAAATAGGCACAAACATTGAGCATAGATGTCTTGATGTCAAAGATGTAAGCATAGACCGGATGGATTAAACCTTAATTAGAAAGTCTAAACCATGATGTGATAGGTGGATTTTAGTCTTAATTGGTCTCAACTTTTATTAAATTAGCATTGATCAGATTGTTCTAAACCGTAATGACATGACTGAACATCATGAGAGCATGGGCTGTGTAAAGTTTTGATCTGGTGGGTCTACACCTTCATCTTTTCTAGTGTAGTAAACCAGAACAAGGCAAATCTGTCTTTTGTTGTCCATCCATCCCTCCCTCAACCCGTTCTCTTAACTCCCTCTCACTGGTGCAGGCGGTGGTTGCCGTGGCGAAGGAGCTGGAGGCGGAGAGTTACCATGACATCAAACGCATCACAGCCAGGAAGGACAACGTGATCCGGCTGTGGGAGTACCTACTGGAGCTACTGAAGGCCCGCCGGCATAGACTGGAGCTGAACCTGGGCCTCCAGAGAGTCTTCCAGGAGATGCTCTACATCATGGACTGGATGGATGAGATGAAGGTACGGAAGGGCGAGAGGTCCAAGTAATAGTTCTAGTTTTACTTAGTACTTGGTGGTAAAATAGCACTAAAATCCTTTTGTAAATAGAAGATGTTTTGACCTGTGACCCTGGTTTCTCTCCGTGCAGATGCTGCTGCTCTCTCAGGATTATGGGAAACACCTGCTTGGTGTGGAGGACCTGCTGCAGAAACACGCTCTGGTGGAGGCTGACATCGGCATTCAGGCTGACCGAGTCAAAAACGTCAACAGCAACGCTCAGAAGTTCTCCAACGACACAGAGGGTGAGACGGACAGATGGACGGACACATAGAGTAGCTTCGTCTTGCAGAAGAGATGAGCAGGACAGTAATCATTTTTCTCCTCCTTCTTCTCTTGGTCCCTCTCAGGTTATAAGCCCTGTGATCCACAGATCATCAGGGATCGAGTCGCTCACCTGGAGTTCTGTTACCAGGAGCTGACCCAGCTCGCAGCTGAGCGGCGAGCTCGCCTTGAGGAGTCCCGTCGCCTGTGGAAGTTCTTCTGGGAAATGGCAGAAGAGGTTATTTTTATTAATTTTACTACTGTTATTGGCAGTCTATCTGGTGTTTTGGGGCTGTGGATCAGTCTCTGTTTGGATTTGGATATTGGGATATTTGCTCCCCATCTTTTCGTTATTATCAGAATTAAAAACTGTCTGTGTTTGTTCTGAGGTGATGTAACTGAGGCCTGAATGTGTCTGTGGTTTGTAGGAGGGATGGATCAGGGAGAAGGAGCAGATCCTGTCCTCTGAGGACTACGGGAAGGATCTAACGGGCGCATTGCGACTGCTGAGTCAGCACAAGGCCTTCGAAGATGAGATGAGTGGGCGATCTGCCCACTTGCAGCAGACCATCAAACAGGGCGAAGAGCTGGTGGCCAACAACCATTTTGGAGCTGACAAGATTAAAGAACGAATCCAGGACATCCAGGTATGCTGCACCTGCACCTGAGAGTTTAAAATTAAAATTTGTTTTTACTCTGTAAATTTGAGGCTTTAAAAAGTATCTTTTAATTATGTTTTTGGAGGTCTTTTCAATGCACAACTGCTGGTTTATTTATCCAGTTTCAATGGATACAACCAGGGCTAGTTTTACAATAGCTACCACTGAGGACACAGAGTTTTTTCAACCTGTTACTATTTTTATTATTCATTATTTATTTTAAAGAAAATACCAACAAAATATTTACCACTGACAGGGCCTAATTTCTTTGCTTACATTTAAATGTACGCTGTATTTATATTTACATGACAAAAATAAGACCTTCGGTTTGGCGTCTTTTTAACTTTTCTTCCCTCTTTCCTTTGTTTGATTTTACATTTGTACTATTAACGCGGTCTGGAACAAAGAAAAAACTCTGGGCAGAGGAAATAATGAATTTGCATGTAAATCCCTCCTTAGACATCCAGAATCTAATGTTACTATTGCGTAAATAAAACCTTTCCTCCCCCCTCCCTTCCCTCTCTGTGCTGTAGGAGCAGTGGGCGGCTCTGGAGCGTCTTTCTGCTGTTCCGTAAAGCTCGTCTGCAGGAGGCCTGCAACCAGCACCAGTTCCAGGTGAAAACACTTGCACCTCTGAGACATGAACATGATTGGATTTGAAAGTACAAAATTACAGTTTCTCTTCCTCCTTGTATGACTTAGTTCTTCATAGTGATCTTACAGCCAGAAAGACAACAATACCTACAGCTGTTTCCTGAAAAAACGAAATTAAGTAAATGTAAATATTAAGACATCTGCAAGAAACAAAAACACCTAAAAAGAAAGATTACTAGGTAGGACTAGGACTAAGAAACTTTTTTTTGATTATATCAAACTTCATTTCCTCTTTGTAGGCTGACGCTGACGACATCGACACGTGGATGCTGGACGTGCTGAGGATTGTCTCCAGTGTCGACGTTGGCCACGACGAGTTCTCCACTCAGGCTCTGGTGAAGAAACACAAGGATGTGGCCGAGGAGATCGCCAGCTACCGGCCCGTCATCGAAGCCCTGCACGAACAGTCTTGCACGCTCCCGCCCGAGAAGGCCAACTCTGAGGAGGTGAATGTAAAATGTTTGAATGTAAAAGTCAACCAGAGGTCCATTATTTATTTTATGTAAAGATCTGAGACTGTTAAAGTGTAAAATTGAGGTTATGTCTGTCATTTGTTTTTATTTTTTTCTGGAAGACACTGCACTGACTGATGACCTGTGGTTGTTTTTGGTCTTGTATTTGCAGGTTCAAAGCCGGCTGGCGGGCATTGAGGAGCGTTATAAGGAGGTGGCAGAGCTGACGCGGCTCAGGAAGCAGGCGCTGCAGGACGCTCTGGCGCTTTACAAGATGCTGAGTGAAGCCAACGCCTGTGAGGTGTGGATCGATGAGAAGGAGCAGTGGCTCAACAGCATGGAGATCCCAGAGAAACTGGAGGACCTGGAAGTAGTCCAGCACCGGTAAGGCCCAGACCAGAGGGTTTAGTCAAGCCGCTGTGTACAGAGCCTGGGTTTATGTAGAAGTAATAATCTTTATTTTTTGTCACCCTTTTAAAAATAGTAGGTGTTTTGCAATCCAATAAAAGCATAAAAGAGTAAATACAAGCCAGAGAAGTAGAGTGAGAGTCCCTAGAGTCAGAAAAGCTTAATTTTTTGAGGCTGGACACAGCTCTAGGAGAACTGACTGTCATTCAAGCAGCTACACCCACAAACAAATGTTTTTAAAGCCTTAATGAAACAACAAACTTCTTTCACAGTGGACAGTCCCTGTTAAGTGTTTGTTTTTGGGAGAGGGGGCCATTTTCCCCTTGGTGGTGCATTCATGGACGTGCTGACATCATAGAATTACTTAGTTAACTTGATTTCGATTTGATTCATATGACAGCATGCGCATGACACATTTGCCAAAACATTCACAAAATAAAAGAAAAAAAAAGACTGAATCCAAAATGCAGCGATTTTACAAATTGTGATCAACAGCCAAAAATCTAACAATATTCAGCTAACACTCACAATTGACAAAGTAAAAATAAAAAAAACTTGTTCAGTGGTGAGGAAACCACTGAAGCTACAACTAAGGAATTATTTGAGAATTCATCTCTTATCAGAATAGTCAGTTATTTTCCTGTTGGCAACAAACAGATTAATAGACTGATTCAGCTCTACCTCGTACGCACCTCCATTTGTGGTTATTATAGTTATTGTGGACTTTGAGGTGTAAAATCAGTAGTTTTCTATTTTAAATACAGGTTGTGTTCTATCAGTTTGGTTGTTGTTTGGGTGCTGCAGCAGAGACAGTCACAGTGAGACTGTGGGAACCAGAGCAGTAAAGTGTTGTTTACACCAGACTGTGTGTGTATGTGTGTATATGTGTATGTGCGTGTGTGTGTGTGTGTGGTGTGACTGTGGTTACACGGTTCATTCACAACAGCTTCTGACTGGTTTTCAGCCGCTTGTCTTTCCGTATTATTTGACCACAAAGCATCACATGGATCCTCTCCCAGTCTCTGGTTAATTTTGTGTGTGTCTCTGTGTGTCTGTGTTCTTTTATATTTGTAAGGACAAGATCATTTAGACCTGTAGAGTGAGGACATTGTAGAGGGAGACAACTAGGTTGACTGAAAAACTGAAAAATAACCAGCAACTATTTTGATTTAAACTGTGTAATAGTTTCAATGATTTTTAAATCAAAAATATTAGAAAAATTATAAACATACTCTGGTTCCAGCTTCTCAAATGAGTTTGACTCTGCTTATTTTACACTTAACTGTGGTGGTTGGAAGTTCAATTGTATAAGCGAAAAAAATTGTGGTTTTCTTTCTCAACGAGAGCCCAACCACTAAATATCGACATGGCCAATATTAACGGAGAATAATATCTTAAAATATGTACATAAATGAGTGTATGTGTTAGCCACCAGAGAGCACTGACTGCCTGAACTTTGTTTTTACACTGTAACATGTCCCATTCACTTCATATCTGGTTCACAATTCTGTAGTAATCTAATTGAAATGATCATCATTAAAAATGTTGATTTATATTAAGTATTTATGTTAAGAAATATATAAGTTTATTTATCACTTTTTAGAATTTCAGTGTTGATGTTTCCAGTGGTTTCTAACTCCTACATCTCTGTCCAGGTTTGAGAGTTTGGAACCAGAGATGAACAACCAGGCTTCCCGTGTTCGCCGTGGTGAACCAGGTTGCCAGGCAACTGATTCACAGTGGACATCCCAGTGAGAAGGAAATCAAAGCCCAGCAGGACAAACTCAACACCAGGTAATCTAACTGGGATTAAATCAGATCATAAAACTGGGATTATAGACCTGTTTACTCAGTCTTTAACTATGTGACTTAGATTAAACTGGTTGATAAACTGGAATAAAAGCAGTAACTAAACAGCAGACTGGAAAATACTGTACAGTGTGATATAACTGGGATTACATAAGGAAGTAAATTTAGACAAAATGGAAATAAACCAGGAACTGAAATTAAAGTAAACCAGAATTAGCATGTGATTTAGCAGAGACTGAATGTGTAACTGGGATTTAACAGACAGTTAAGCTGTGATAAGACATGTATCTCTGGTTTATCAGGCAGTTATCTAGGATTTAGCAACTATCCAAACTGGGATTAAAAAGGGCGCTAAACAGCAGTTATTACATGGGGATTAAACAAGCAACAAAAATTGCATTTAAGTGAGGGAAGGTGAACTGAATTTGAACAGAAAACTTAACTTCTGATACACAAGAAAATGAACAGTAAATTGGGTTAAACAAGCAACAAAGCTGCGATTGAACATTTCACTTCAGTGGGATTAAAAGGCCAGTAAACTTGGATCAGACAAGTAAATAAACTTTGATTTTCAGGTAAATAATCTGGAATTAAATTGAAATCTAATGGATTAAAAGTTAAATCTGATTAGATAAATAGGTAATAAAACTGATTAAAAAGGTAATTGAACCTGGGTGAATTTCAGTCTCAGTTGTATTAAACTGAGATTAAAATTTAAATAAAGTATCAATAAACAGGTAACAAAACAGAGTCAGGGTTAAAGTTTCATTATTCGTCGATATTGTTGCTAATGGCATCCCTGTCCATCTGTCCAGGTGGAGTCAATTCAGAGACCTGGTGGATCAGAAGAAGGACAGTCTTAACTCGGCTCTGGGTGTTCAGAACTACCACCTGGAGTGTAACGAGACCAAGTCCTGGATCAAAGAGAAGACCAAGGTACCCACAAAACAAAAACAATCTGGTCCTACAGCACTTTAAACCACTGTAGCGACTCATACGCTCTAAAGAAAACTTGTCTAACTCACCCTTCACTCGCTCTCTGCCCTCCTCCAGGTCATTGAGTCGACCCAGGAGCTGGGGAACGACCTGGCTGGAGTCATGGCCCTGCAGAGGAAGCTGACAGGGATGGAGCGTGACCTGGCAGCCATCGAAGACAAGCTGGGCGACCTGGGAAAAGAGGCAGACCGTTTGGGCTCTGAACACCCGGAGCAATCTGAGGCCATCAAGGGACGTCTGGCTGAGATCACCAGCGTCTGGGACGAGATGAAGGTAGGTTTTCTGCATTATATGTCCAACGACAAGGAAGCAGCTTAAAATATATATTTCTAACCCAGTTCAGTTTTATTCCAAGTCACACAATTAAGAGAAATGCATAGTAATAAATTGCTGTAGTGGCAGCTGAAGCCATGTGTGAATCCTATGATCAAAACAAACTCCTTTTCTCTGTTTTCTGTTTACAGGACACCATGAAGAACCGGGAGGAGTCCCTGGGTGAGGCCAGCAAGCTGCAGCAGTTCCTGCGCGACCTGGATGACTTCCAGTCATGGCTGTCACGGACACAGACGGCCATCGCCTCAGAGGACATGCCCAACACGCTGGCCGAGGCCGAGAAGCTCCTGGCCCAGCACGAGGGCATCAAGAACGAGATCCGCAACTACGAGGAGGACTACCAGAAAATGCGGGACATGGGCGAGATGGTGACACAGGGCCAGACGGACGCGCAGTACATGTTCCTGCGACAACGGCTGCAGGCGCTCGACACCGGCTGGAATGAGCTGCACAAGATGTGGGAGAACCGACAGAACCTGCTGTCCCAGTCCCACGCTTACCAGCTGTTCCTCAGGGACACCAAGCAGGCCGAGGCCTTCCTCAACAACCAGGTAGACCTCTGATTTCATTACATCTGCACCTTTAGCTTTGGTGTGAAGCAGAGACTGACAGAAACATTGGTATGTAGCATTTGTAGAGTCACTGTCAGCAGTCTGAAGTACAGTCACAATCCTGCTTTGTGTGGTCTTTGTCTGTTATTTGTAGCCAGAAAATCTAAATTTGAGTAAAAGGGGGTGTAGAGCCTGTGTAAAGCTGAGGCAGGCAAGCAGCAGCCTCCACAGCAAGGTGCGATAGACATAAAAAATGTGTCAGTTAAAACAAACACATCTCCACTACATACCTCTCTAAACTCTTAATGTCTTCCTAATGAAAACCATTATTTTTGCCACCAAGATGAAAATTAGAAACATTTAATCAACTATTAAGAGACAATACAATCAGTTTTCTCACAGCATATCTAACAGTCACTGAAGGAGCTGAATCCCAAGGCATTAGAAACAATTAACAGAGCATTAATGTGTTTAGATGGATACTTTGTGAATGAGTCAGATGATGTAGATAGATCAGTCTCATCTCTGTGTGTCCAGTATAGAGAGAGAAGGAAGTGATTGATGGAAAATTAGTTGGGATTATTTCCACACTGCCTGCTAGGTTTTTTAAATGAGAACATTTAAAAACAGTGCCTCTCTTATCATACTTTGTCCCTGCTGTAGAGTCAGTATATTCCAGGACAGCAGTAGAGCATGAGTTAGGATTTCATGCACTCGTTGTCATGTGATCTGACCACAGAGTGAACTGTTCTTTCATTAATGCGGTGGTTCTGAAAAACACATAGACAGTCAGAGTGATCAGCAGATAAATCTCTGACTGGGCGTTTGTCCAGCCCGGGATCATGTGGGTTAGACCAGATCTCTCTCACACACAGTCTGTCCACGGTGCACACCACCTCTCACCCAGTGCATGCTGGTAGAAGATCCAACCCCACCTGGCCATGTACAGGATAATCAGTTTAAAAAAATGCTTAGAAGAGAAGCTGGAACAATTAGTTGATTAATCGAAAATCAGTAAATTAATCTAGGGAGATTTTCTTTGTTTTTGTTAACTGAACATCTGGATTTCAGCTGTTGGTCAGACAAAACAAGACATTTGACGACATCACACTGGGCTCTGGGAAGTTGTGATAGACATACCTAAGTAACTTTCAGTCCAGAGTCTGATCTTTCCATCCACAACAATTGGATCTCTGCCCTTCCACTCTGAGAAGGACAGAGGCTGCCACCAAGTGGTAAAACGGCTTCATTACAGTCTGAATGTTTCAAATCATACTTTCATGAACAAGACTTCTTTCTTAGTTAACAGGACATATTTTACAGAGAAATTCCTTAATTTTACTGCAAATATAGACACAAATTACAACAAACATATTCTGTCCAGTCTCCCATTGAGCACAAATGATATTAGTTTGGATGATCATCAAATGTTGAGATGTGACATTACAGCCAGCTGAGAGTAATGTCTGCTCTGTGTTTCTCTTTCAGGAGTACGTCCTGGCTCACACTGAGATGCCCACCACTCTGGAGGGCGCAGAGGCCGCCATCAAGAAGCAGGAGGACTTCATGACCACCATGGATGCCAACGAGGAGAAGATAAGCGGCGTGGTCGACACCGGCCGTCGTCTGGTAGCTGACGGCAACATCAACGCCGAGCGCATCCAGGAGAAGGTGGACTCTATCGATCAAAGGTAAGATGCTATTAGTTTGTACAGGGAATTTGTTTACTAAAGTTGATTTGTACCAAAGTGACAGGTTAGTTATTATAAGAAGATTAGCACATGATCATTTAATTAAGTCAGTCTTTGACAGCAGTTTTAAATGCTATAGAAACAGGCTTGAGACTGTAATAGTGGAGTCTAAACTAAACGCTTAACACTCTCCTGTCTCTCATTAATTGCCCCCCAGGTGCTCTTGAGCAAGGCATTCTGCTTCTACCTGCAACAGATCATGTGTTTAACCATATTCATTTTTGCTCTGCAGACACAAGAAGAACCGGGCAGCTGCCAGTGACCTGCTGTCAAGGCTGAAGGACAACAGAGACCTGCAGAAGTTTCTGCAGGATTGCCAGGAGGTAAACCACAGATAATTCATAATCAGAACAATGCAGAATACCTGGGGTAAGTTAGTTGAGAGTCTAATTCGCTGCTTTTTTCTTCAGCTGTCCCTGTGGATCAATGAGAAGATGCTGACGGCCCAGGACATGACATACGACGAGGCCAGAAACCTCCACAG
Source organism: Lates calcarifer (assembly GCF_001640805.2). Taxonomy (NCBI): domain Eukaryota; kingdom Metazoa; phylum Chordata; class Actinopteri; family Centropomidae; genus Lates; species Lates calcarifer. Next base: position 20,449,247 of record NC_066848.1, read on the forward strand.
CAAGTGGCTCAAACACCAAGCCTTCATGGCCGAGCTGCAGTCCAACAAGGAGTGGCTGGATAAGATCGACAAGGTAGGAAAAGAGGATCAGGGAATCCAATCCTCTCTGCTACAACATTTCCTAAGAAACTTAGTCCCTTTTTGCTGATTCCCCTGCAGGATCAACCAAAGTAGGAGGTGTTGGCCATGATTTGACAGACCACCGTTTACACAGCTACTGACCAAAGATATCATGTGATATCAGCTATTGATTCAATTGAGTTTATTAAGATAACATACACATGACTATCTTCCTACAGAAATATGCAATAACAGCTTTTACCGCAAGGTTGTAATAATTTGAGCTTTAATGATCGTGGCATGGGTCTGTAGTAGTGGACGTGCCACATTGTCATATGATCAACTGTGCTACATGTTAAGAATATACACATCACAAGGCATAAATGTTGTAAAACACATAAAGAAATATGTTATACAATGTTTTACTAAATGTTCATTATGAAAGCAAAGCTTAAGGTGCAGTCTACAGGTTTCAGCTTGATGCTTTTTATTATTCATGTTCCTATGTGAAAGTCAGATTAAAAAAGAAAAGTGATGGATGTAGTTGCTGCTGGAGGCAAACATTACTCTGAAATTAACATTAATCTTAAAATGGAGCAGTGACGCATCCTTAAAGATTCACAAATATACAGCTCATCTGTTGTGAGAGTCATTCTGTCTTCATTTCTGGATCAGACCTGCTGTGTAGAAACAGGTGGCAGACAACATACACAGCATAAATAAAAAGTGAGAAGATATGAACCTGAAAATAGACCATCGGGAATACTTTATTACTGCCAGAACAGAGAGATACATCAGGCGAGAGGAGAGAGAGGACGACAGTTGATGATGATATAAACTGGCAGATCGGGGTTCATGATAAATATATAGAGTTAGAAATTAAGAAAAATTGTAAAACCTTAAATAAAACCTGCAGGTTCTGGAGCTTCTTAAGGTGTACTTAGTCACCATCAAGTGGGTAGGATGCACTTGTTGCAGGAGATGGATTTCACACCAGAGACTTAAGATGTGTAGTGATTAATGTGGTGACAATTGTCAAATATTATCAAACAGATACTTTGTTGAGGATGCTTTCATTGCCTAATCAGAGCAGAGTATTAAAAACAAATATTGTCTTTCAGGATGGGAAGACACTGATGGCTGAGAAACCAGAGACAGAGGCCATGGTTAAAGAGAAGCTAGCGTCCCTGAAGACGATGTGGGAGGACCTGGAGTCCACCACCCAGACTAAGGCCAAGTGTCTGTTTGATGCCAACAAGGCTGAGCTGTTCACCCAAAGCTGCGCAGACCTCGACAAGTGGATGGCCAGCCTGGAGGGACAGCTGCAGTCCGACGACTACGGCAAAGACCTCACCTCTGTCAACATCCTGCTTAAGAAACAGCAGGTGAGGAGCGGGGGGGGGGGTCACATTTTCACACGGGAATTATGCATTAACATGAACATTAACAAGGGTGTGTCAGCATAGCTGAGCTGTCTGCTGCTTCGCTGACTGTCTTCATTCATACGTGTATCTTATAGAAAAAAACACCATTTCCTGTAAAGCCTTTCAGTTTGACAGTACAGTTTCTCTTCTACCAAGGTTCAGTAAATGGGAACTTAACTTTAACTGTGAAAAAAATTGGTATCATTCCTGTTTTTGGTCCTTCTCCTTTATTTACATCACACAGGTGTAAAAATGCCACTTAAAGTTTCTTTGTTCGTGATCCCACTGTTTGTGCTCAAGTCTATCATAATACAATCCTCACAGGCCTGTATGTACTGAAAAAGTAATCTGTCTTTAGTCATACCTCCTGTGTGTTCATGCTGCCCTCTGGATGAATTGTAATACCTCTGGTAAAGCCCTACCTTTTCAGATTAGAATTTAAATGTGGACCTCAGAGGATGAAGGCTAATGACTTTCGTGATCCCCTTATTTTTCTATATTTGTGGTTTTAAATATTGGATGAACTGCCATGAAATTCAGTTCAGGTATTCATGTCAACCTGGGTATGAATTCTGATATCTCTGATGACTTTTCCTTGAGCTCCATCCACTGGGAATAATTTAAATTTATCCAACACTTTTGGTTTATGGCTGAATGCATGTCAAACAAATTATCATCTGCTAAGGGTTGGTACATTAGCATCGTCAATTTTAGCATGTTAGCATTTAGCTCAAAGCACTTCTGTGCCCACTGTTAGTTCAGCCTCACAGAGCTGCTAGAGCTCTTACTCACGGGGCTATTTTTGCCCAGCATTCAGCCTGTTAGGCTTATAGGCACAAACAAGCTTCAGAAGCAACATTAGTCTGAGGTTTTAGTTTAGACCCCGATGTATTGTTTAATTTCACCCAGGTTGATAATTGTGGTTCTAAATTGAATTATTTTATGTTGGAAGGGACAGTGATCAGTCATATTCGAATGTACTCCCTCAGTTTGACCTGTTTCTGCAAAACAGTGCAGAGAATTGTGAAATGAATTAATTGTTCATGTCTGGAATCCAAAGCTTTTAAATTCCTGAAAGGAGTCTGTTCAGTAATTTCTCCGTTTTTACAGACACGCAAGGAGAGTGCGTAGTCAAACCGCCCTCTACATAATTCATCCACTGGTGCACAAACACAAAACACACACGCAAACACACACACACTCACACTCTACACACTCCGCTCACACAGCGGTTATGTAATCTTTCATTTGATGTGTTACAAGCCAACCCTGGGTCTGAGAAATGTTCTGTGTGTGTGCATGCGTGTGCGTGTGTGTGCATGCGTGTGTGCGTCCCCACCAGTAAGTGAGACAGAGCTGGAGAGTGTGAAGCTGACTGTCTGAAGAATGACGTTGGTATTTTCAATCTATTTGAGCAGCTTCCTCTTATCATCTGTCTTCTCCTCAGATCTGTACTGTAATTTCCTCAGAGTGCGTGTGCGTGTGTGTGTGTGTGTGTGTGTGTGTGTGTGTGTGTGTGTGTGGGAGAGAGAGTGAGTGATGAAGTGTTAGAGGGAGATCATTAGCAGAGTGTTTGATCTGTTACACAGAGAGAGAGGAGAGAAACGATTCCTCCCATCCTCTCCTTCCTCTGCTCTGATTTTAATCCAGACTCTACCTGTGTTTTTGTTTTTTTAATGCCTCTTTGATGCCTTTTCAGACTGTTATTACACTGCCTGGCTGCTGGAGACGATCGTCACTTAGCATTTATTTTAGACTATTTATTTTTATTCGATAATTTTGAGTCTCTGTCAGTAAGATTAACATAGATTTGAACAGGGCTGAGGAGAAGAGGAGTAAAGGCCTGTGAAGGAGCTTTTATCTTTGTAATAGCTGCATTTTTTTCTCTTCATCTATTTATTTATTTATTTTTCTTACCTAACCTGTGTCTCTTGATTTAATTCTACTTTATTTATCTTTTAGTTATTTTTAGTTTTGTTGATTTATTTATTTATTTTTTTTATTATCGCATTTTTCAATATACAAGTACATTTTTCTCTTTATTTGCTCCTCATCATTTTAATCATTTATCAAAAAAAAAAAATCTTAAGTCAAGGTCTACTTACATGCTTTTCCCACGGTTTTCAACTAGCATCTCATGGTCTTCTCTAGCAGATGGCATTTGCTTAGTTGGCGGAGACAGTTCAGCTGAAAAAGACCCTGAGATGTGGTCGAAAGCTCTTCAAAAAGATAGCAAGTGGACACATTTTTCACATTTTATTTTATTTCTTAAATCCTTATTTTTGAATCTTTTAACAAAAAGTCCATCAGTATTTGTGTTAGTTCTACTGATGAAGCTACACGTTCTTCTGTCTGACCTGTGACTGTCCTCGTCTTCCGGCAGATACTGGAGAGCCAGGTGGAGGTGCGTCAAAAGGAGGTTGAGGAGCTTCAGAGCCAGTCACAGGCCCTCAGCCAGGAGGGCAAAGACTCAGAGGAGGTGGACGGCCAGAGGATCAGCGTGGAGAGGAAGTTCCAGTCTCTCCAGGCACCCCTGACGAAGAGACGAGACAACCTCATGGCCTCCCGGGAGATCCACCAGTTCAATAGGGACGTGGAAGACGAGATCGTAAGTGGAGCGTTGAGGGACAAAGTGCAGGAAGTAGAATGTATTTTACTGTTGACGTTAGTGGTAAGGGATACCTGTTAAAACATGAACATGAAGATAGTGTACTTATTTCACAGAAATTATTTTCATTTATCAAAGACTATGACTGAAAAAGGAACCAAAATTAGAAGTGTTGGCAGGGGAAGTACAGTAGTGTAGTTTGTAGAAGTATGGGTTCACAGTTGTGTCACCAATAGTGGTGGCAGCAGCCAAAGTAGTACTCATAGTAACTACAGCAAATATTACTGCAGTGTTATTATCACTAGCAGTAGCAGAAATTGTTGTTCCTGCAGTAATAATAGAAGAAGTTGTTGCAGCAGTAGAAATAGCATCATTAGCACTAGTAGGAGCAGTATTAACACCATTGTTAATAGCATAATGTTGTAGTTGTAGTAGTAGCAATATTAACAGTAACCAACAGCATTATCAGCAGCAATTAGTTGTAGTACTAGTAGTAGTAGCATGAGTAGCAGCAATAATGTGAAATTCTGGCCAGACTGGGTCACAGTGTTCCCATTAGCAGAAGTAGCCACATCAGAAACAGCAGCAGCAGTAGTAACAACAGTAGTATTATTAGAGGAAATAATGATAATAGTAATACTAATAATATGAAATTTATTCTCTGAATCAGCAGTAATGGACGAAAAAATTGTCACAGTGCCCATTAAAGAACCACACAGCACCAGGAATTAATGATTATGTGTATGTATGTGTGTGTCCGTCCAGCTCTGGGTTGAGGAGAGGATGCCTCTGGCCACATCAACCGACCACGGACACAACCTGCAGACTGTACAGCTGCTCATCAAGAAGAACCAGGTACATAGACGTATACACACATATTTACCTGGTTCAATGAAAGTAAATGACTGAATAATTTACTTAACATGCTGAATGTTTGGACTACAAATTTCTCTTTATATCATAAAATCCTTCTTTATAGTTGGTTAAAACTTGTTGAATGAGGAAATGAAAGGAACACAGATGAGGAAGGTATGAAGTAAAGAAGAAGCATCTAAATTTCCCCTAAATTACCAATAAACAAATGTGCAACAAGCTGCAGTGGCTGAATTTTCAAAGTAAAATTTCAGTTTTTGCAGCATCATGCAGCCTCCTCACTTATCCCTCTCTATGACCCTCACAGACCCTGCAGAAGGAGATCCAGGGCCACCAGCCTCGCTACGACGACATCTTTGAACGCAGCCAGCACATCCTGAGGGAGGGCAACCCGACGGCCGAGCTGATTCGCCAGCGGCTCTCCGAGCTCCAGTCTCTATGGGAACAGATCAAGAAGGAGACGGAGAAGCGTCACGCCCGCCTCAGTGAGGCCCACGAGGCCCAGCAGTACTACTTCGACGCCGCAGAGGCTGAGGCCTGGATGAGCGAACAGGAGCTGTACATGATGTCAGAGGAGAAGGCCAAGGTGAGGCAGGGGTCAGAATAGTGAGGTGAAACAGCAGGTTGTTAGTGTTGTTATAATACAGGTAATAAGAGTATTGTGATGATGATGGATGTGTCTTCAAGAGTCAACAGCAGGGCCTGATAACACAACATAACAGGTGTAAAGAGTAGTGTGGACAAATTACTTTACTCAATGATCAAATGAAAGCACATTACTATATTAACATGATAATACAAGGCTGACAAAGACTTTTTAAAGCAACAGAACTGTGCAGAGCAATAGTATTAATTCTGATGGGCTCCAAGTCCAAGCGGCTAAACTATTAATCGTTTGACCAGAACTCTGACTGCATAGTCCCACTCACTGAACTGAAACATGACTAAACAGTGGATATTCATCATGATCCCTGCTGTCTGAAGCCAGAACTCCCGTTGCTGTAACAATCACACCAAACTCTGTTTATAATTGTTGATATTTTCAAAGTTTCCTTGCTGGATATCAGAGGTGAACACAGGTTTTTAATGACTTCTAAGTCTTTTTAACTGAGTTCTGCATTACTCTTGAACTTGCTGGGTGTGATTCCAGCAGTTTACACTGCTGTCAATCACTCAGTTATGCACTTCTTGCAAGAGAGCATGCCCACTCAACAGAAGAGTGAGAATTAATGAGGCTGCATTTTGGGTTACTGTGTATAAAATAACAGACAAGACACAAAAAGTTGGAATAAGATGATACAGTATATGATTGATACTGAAGACAGACATACTGTCAGAGACAGTATCAAGCATAACAAAAAGAAACAAAAGGAGAAAACTGTATTTTATGGGGTTAATAATTATTATTCATCACTTTCGTTACAGTGTTCTATTCAGGATCATGTTGGTCCGAGTCTCTGCCCTCTGGGTCAAAAACTTCCTGTTTCTCTGTTTTAGTTTTACTTTACCTGTCACTTCCTCAGTTTGTGGATTTTCTGTAAGTTTAAGTCAGTTGGTGTTGGTGTCAGAGCGTCTGCTGTATCTCTGCCGGTCGGTACACATTTAATACTTATTTGGGTTATATAACATATTTCACTATTCTGGTAACTGCCTGTAAATATTCTCACTCTGAATACAAGAGATATTTCAAATTTAATCTGAGAGTTTTTTCTTAGTTTTGGTTTTACAGTGATATACTGACGTGCTCATCTTAAAAGTTATTTTGTAAATCTGCTCTTATCGTCAAACTGTTCAGGTGTGTAACTGATCAGACATGTTGATAGGTACACGTATGATTCTGTTTCCATTTGTCTGTCTGTCTCTCTACCTTTGTATTACTCATGTTTTCTTCTGTGTCCTTTTTCAGTGTCATTTTTACTATAATTATTATTAATATTATTTGTATCCCTACTTATATTTTCTTTTCTCTTGGACTTGTCATCACATTTGAGTCTTTTTCTATTTAACTTTCCTGAATCATTTTCCTCCTTTTACTTTTTCTTTCACTTCCATGTCTCTCTTTTATTCCCTCTTGGGTATGTCCCTCTGTACTTTTTCTGTTTCACTTTTCTTTTTTCCCTCTTTCTCCATCAACTTGTATTGGCAAGGAAATCAAAATATGAACTTTTGCTTTACCGAGACATAAAGAGAAATTTGTCCATCTCTCTCTCAGGACGAGCAGAGTTCGGTGGCCATGCTGAAGAAGCATCAGATCCTGGAGCAGGCAGTGGAGGATTATGCTGACACCGTCCACCAGCTGTCCAGCACAAGTCGGGGCCTGGTGGGCGCCGGACACCCCGACAGGTGAGGGTCGGGTCAAAGGTCAGGGGTTACATGACCAGGATTAGGGATTATTTTCCGTATTGTCTATTGTCTAGTTTTCCTTTTAAGAAAGCAAAAGAGGATTGAAAGGGTGACGATTGTTAGCACAGAAAAGAATGAGCAAAGGAAGAAAGAGGGAAAAAATAAGAAAGCAGAAAGGAAGAGAGGAGCAAGGATGAGCAAAAGAAGAACAAAGAGGGAACTAAATTAAGACAGGAATGATTTTCTCTCCTCCTCTTCCTGCAGCGAGCGTATTGGGATGCGTCAGTCTCAGGTGGATAAGCTGTACGCCTGGGCTGAAGGATTTGGCGGAGGAACGTCGTGGGAAGCTGGATGAGCGTTTCCGTCTCTTCCAGCTCAACAGAGAAGTGGATGACCTGGAGCAGTGGATCGCTGAGAGGGAGGTGGTGGCCGGATCCCACGAGCTGGGACAGGACTACGAGCATGTCACTGTAAGTACAGCACAGCAGTTTGGTTATCAGCATTTTCATACTGCATCATCAGAGCCGACTTTTAAAGCTGAGCTGCGGAGGCATTGTTTGTTCATCTGTAACAAACTGGAGCCTTTTGATTTCTTTTCTCCGTCAGATGTTGCAGGAGCGTTTCAGAGAATTCGCCCGGGACACCGGGAACATCGGCCAGGAGCGCGTGGACGCAGTCAACCGTCTGGCGGACGAGCTGATCAACACCGGCCACGGCGACGCCGCCACCATCGCGGAGTGGAAGGACGGCTTGAATGAGGCCTGGGCCGACCTGCTGGAACTCATTGACACCCGGACGCAGATCCTCGCAGCCTCCTATGAGCTCCACAAGTTCTACCACGATGCCAAGGAAATCCTCAACCGCATCCTGGACAAACACAAGAAGCTTCCCGAGGAGCTGGGCCGAGACCAGAACACAGTGGAGACCCTGCAGAGGATGCACACCACCTTCGAACACGACATTCAGGCTCTGGGCACGCAGGTATAGCCACTATATTTGGAAATAGAAGCCTTTTCGTTACGTGAATATCCTGGAACACATTCAGCAGAAATTAGAACTTAAATGATAAAAACTGAGTGCACAGAAGTAAACTAGCTACACTATCTGCCAAAACTATGTGGACTCCCAGACCAGCCACATACTAGTTGATTTGGGCTGTTTCACGGTTTATGGCCTGTTCTTGTCTAATTGGGGTGATTCTCAATGTCCCAGTACACAAAGCCAGCTCAGCCCCATCCAGCATGTTTTGGATGAACTGGACCACCAATTGTCAGCCAGTTATTTAATAGATCAGAGATTCATTCATTTTCTTTCACAGTGGAACAGATGCTGAACATCATTTAGAGCATCATGGGGGAAACAAAAGACAGTTGAAACATATCCTCCCTTATGGATCATCCACCACCTGCTTATGATCTTACTATTTTAAACACATTCGGTGTGTTTTAAACCAACCTGAACCTCCTCCTCTTGCTCTTCTTTCAGGTGCGGCAGCTTCAGGAGGATGCAGTTCGTCTGCAGTCGGCTTACGCTGGAGACAAAGCCGACTGACATTCAGAAGAGAGAGGGAGAGGTGAGCTTCGGTGTTGGGCAGCAGTGAAACATAAACAACATCAGGACTGGGCTCAGTTTACTTTGGATACAATCAGTAAATCTGAGTGATGTATCTGTCTCAGTATGCCTATGGCAGACACCTCAGATATAGCAGCCTTTTTCTATTTGGCACATGAGTTTAGAACTCTGGTGACATACATGCACAATTTTCAGTGTTTTTCTTACATGTAAACATAGCAGAAAACCTCCTTTTTTATTGATTGAATTGGACCCAGCACTGATATCACTGAAGGCCCTGTGTAAAAGGCCCTTTGCCTCATGCATGCTGCACTGCTGCTGCACTAACTTTGCACTGTTCCTCTGCTCCTGAAAAGATCTAATTAAAGAAAAACACTATAAGTACTAGATGGTCAGTTAGGGGTCAGATGGAGAGAGAATCATTTTGAATAAGATGAATTACAAGCTTTGTTTCTATGAGGACATGAACACTAACAGAGGCAAGGGCCACACCCATACTAGTTTACATAGACATTGGTTACTGAAAATAATCTAGAGGTTGATTAAAGGTGTTCCTCAAATCATCAAAAGTAATTTTTATTCATAATTATACAACAAGCCGTAGAATATAAACACATCATAAAATCTTACAGGGTATGGTCAAAATAAAGGAAACACCACGATGAAGTCTCCTCACTAATGTTTCTGTATACAGAGGTAACATTAGTGTTGACTGGGAACTCAGTATAATTATATACTACCTTTTTTATCACTAGAACCATGTTGTATGATTTCCCCTCTAGGCTCAAAATCACTGTTTATCTTAACCTTTTCTGCCCATTAGTTTAAGGTGATTTATCCAGCATCATTCATGTCTTTTATTTTATGTTTATTTGATACAGACCAGCAGTTTACATAGAGCAGCACTTGTAGCTACTGCTAATTTCTAACACCTGTTACTTTTATATTGGTTTGGAGAATTGATTTAGCTTATTATCCCCATCTAATGATACATTTGATTCTAAAAGTACTTAGGTTTCCCAGAATGGTGTCTTGTATTACAGAGCAGAACTGGTTTTCTTGCAGGTTGAATTACTGAATTTGTGCTCAAATACGACGTGAATTTATTTTACAAATTCACTCTAGGTGATACAAATCGGGGGTAAAAACTCATTGAGGTGAAATTGTGTCAGCTTGAGTGAAAACTAAATCTACATTTCAGCAAATCTCAAACTCAAGGTCACAGTTCACTTGACGACCTGTCTCTATACACCATAACAGGGTGCTTTTCATTTAGGTTTACTGCAATGTGCAAAGCCATAACGTCTTTTGAGATGCAGCAGTTGTTGTGTAAGGTTCTCAAACCAAACATCTGTCTTTATTTCATGCATTTTTGTTATCAAATATTGATACAAAGATGAAAAGTGTCTTCAACCTCAGTAAATGCTGTTTTGCATCATAAAATAGGCATTATCCTGAACTCATCATAAATTCTACATCTGAAACAGACATTTTTAGAAAATGTTGGAGAACAATGACAACCTTAAAATTTAAGTGGAATATTTCCCTTTAGTACCACCATGACATGCCAAAGCTTCTGGTCTCCCTGGCGATCAGAGTGGACTGTTAATAATGATAAGCACTGTGAGTGTTTTTGATGGCGTTGTGTTTTGACCATTCCCTGTATGTCCATTTCCCTGCATATCTCCTCTGTCCACCCAGAAGAGAAAGGGAGAGGTGAGACTCCGTTTACCAAAAACATTGGCTTTGCATCAGTGTTCGTTTTGGCTGCAGTTTTAGACTTTCTTTTAATATTTTGACTAAAATGTTGATCAACTTTAATGACATTTTAGTCATTTTCATGCAGTTTAGTCCTGGCCTAGTGTTAGTCACAGACCTGGTGATTTGCAAATACTCAGGGTTTGTTTTTATCTTTATTAGATGGCTGTGTGGGTGGATTTTTGCACAGAGGAAGAGAAACTAAATACAAACTCAAATTATCTGGTTAACAACTTTCCTGATGTTATTACCAATGAGCTGTAAACTTCACCCACCTGGGCATTCTGAGAAGGTTTAAACAAATGCTGCAAGTAATTTGCAAATACAGTTTGGGTCTGGTCAGTCAGTGAAGAAACTAAAAATGTAGGTCTAGCTCATTCTCAAATCAATTTAAAATGCATTTGTAATATTTCATGGCTGCACATAGTGGTGCAATCAAATGTTTTGTTTGCATTTGCTTAAATGTAGTTGCTTGTTAGCTGGCAAAGTATCGTTGCTTGCAGTCCTCTGCAGCCCTATGTCCATCCTCTCTGTGAACAGTGTCTCGGTGTCAGATGGGTCTGTGGCTGAAAATGTTATTGAGAGGGGAGTGAAAGGATTCTGTGCAGATACCTACTGGTTTTCAGTCTGGAGGGGCTATTTGTTTAATTGTAATCAACAAGGCCTGTCAAGAAATGTCGACATTTATTTTGCAGACATTTGCAGCTAAAACCCATGGCAGACTGCCTCAGTCTGATTACTAACTGCAGCTTTGCCTTCTGAATCTCAGACGTTCTGACTTGTCTTGCTGCTTGTGGCTGGAAAAATGCAGTAGAACCATACCAAATATATTCCTTCTGTGCTGTGTTGCAGCAGTAGAACTTGCCAGTCAAAGCCCTGCAACAAAACAGAATGTTGTTTTTGAAATTTAGGTGAAATGGAGTGATGGTTGGTTAGGGGTGGTTAGGGGTGCATTTCAGCCACAAATGTCTGCAAGAATGTATGTCAATTTAAATATGAGTATCAGTATCATCTTAGGAATTTAACTATGTAAGATTAGACAAATCAGCAGAAATTAGTATATGTGTTGCATATACAGCACATGGCAGTGCTGTAACATTAACATCTTGTTTGAATTCAGCACTGACCTTAAGCTATTGACAATAATTCACTAAGCCACAGAGGATTCCTTATGCAGCAATTTTGCCTTTAATCATTTTAAATTCTGCATGACACACCTGATAGTGGCCATGTTGGAGGTCTTGGTAGCTGAGCCATAATGGCTACAAAGATTTTTGTTGTTGTTGCATAATTGATCAGATTGGGTTAATTTTACGTTTCTGACAGGAAACTGATCAGTTTATCACTGAGCCATCTGATTGATTGTTAGAAAATAGCCTGTAGCTAGCTAACCATAGTGTCTGTGCAACTAATCACCACTGTCTGGTTGTCATCCTCACTAGCTCACCTAGCTAGTAGAAGCTAGCATTAGTTTGCTAACATATTAATATGGATACTGGGTATTTAGTTTGCTGACAGTTAGCTCAGATTATGTGAGCTAACACTTTGTCAAGCTCCCACTAAAATCTACCTAAGTGTTGTTCACTTCGGTCTGAGAGCATTAGTGGATCTACAGACACTGGACAACAAGCCACTTCAGCAGGAGGGTCGACCACTAGTCTACATGTAGGATTGGTGGTATGATCCCTCCATGAAACAGAACCCCATGTTGTTTATTCAAGGAGTTGATTCAGCAAAACTTTTGTGAAGACTGAATACTAGCTTTCTATTGAAAATGAAACACTGAGCAAATTAGAGTTTGGCAACAAATCTGCAAAGTGTGCTTGTACTGGGTGAGAAATACAAAACATTTTAATTTACAGGCATGGGTAAAAAAAAACTTTGGAATAGGTCCCTAGCTTGTCAGCTACTGTTACATTACAGTGATTTGTCAGAGGATCTAAATAATGAATGATGGTATCCACATGGTGACAGCAGGTTTTGGAAAGTTTTGGAAAGTGCACGTCTGTCAGAGAGTTGGTCTAAACAGGTGGAGATGCAAGCAAACATAATCCACTGGAAAACTGGAGGCTGTACGCAGTCCTTCATCATGATATATACAGTTCCATAATTGAGAAATTCTCAATGCATAAAATGAAATGTCTGTTTTTGGCTAATCCAAAAGACGTAATACCTGATAAATTCCAATACTGCCATAAAGTAGTTTTGCTCACTGATCACAGCATTTCCCTTTAAGGTCTAATACACCTAGAGATATTAAAAGGAGAGCATCCTCAGTATAATTGGAATGTTACAATCTCAAATATCATCTCAGTGTACATATTGTCATGTCCCCCCCCACCTAATATGTTAGGGGCTTTTGCATCTGCATATATGTTTGCGCTGTTTTTTTATTTATTTATTTTTTTGTTGTTGTTGTTGTTTTTTTCATTTTTTTTTCTTTTCTTTTTTTCCCATTTATTTATTGCCTCGGGCTGGGCTATGCTCCCCTGCAGTACCCTGGTGCCTGACATGTGTATTAGAAGTTTATATAAACTAGAAAGGAAGATATCTCCCAATAGTAAATTGGGTTATCATAAATAAAGATTCTGCACTGATTATAAAACATTTTCAAATTCCTGCCCTTCAGGCACTCTCTATCAATTACATCGATCTTCCTCTCTTTTCTCGAACAGACCATTCTTAGATGTTCCTCCATGATGGAGCCAGTTGTTTTTAGGCTGCGAGATCAATAAAGCAGCTGCAAATTCTTGATATCACTTTGCCATGACATGACTGGTTGAACCAGTTATGATCAGCCTCTCTCTGGTCTGAACCCTGCTGTGTGTCGTCTCATCCCCCCTCAGGTTCTGGAGGCCTGGAAGAACCTGCTGGAAGCAGTGGAGGGCCGGCGGGTAAAGTTGGTCGACACCGGAGACAAGTTCCGCTTCTTCAGCATGGTGCGTGACCTGATGCTGTGGATGGAGGACGTCATCCGCCTGATTGAGGCCCAGGAGAAGCCCAGGTAGGAGACGCATGGGATTCCATTACATGTGAACTTTCAAACAGGTTTCACTTTATTTCCCTCTCGGCTATTGCCACCATATTTCTGATGAGTCAGGGTTTGGTAATGTTCTGATATGTTGTTAAGCTGCTTAGATGAACAGGTGATACACAAGTGAGTTCACACACACAGATATACATGGGCACAGACACAGTTAATCTCCAGCATTTCTGACTGTTTTTCCTAAAATGAGTTTTACCCTCCCTTATTACTTTTTCTTTTTACATTTATCCATTTGAGTCACTGACTTGACTCCAACACATACATAGCAAAAATTTATATGATTGCAATTACATCACTGGAATGAATTAAACATTTTATTTTCAACATAAGTGCAATCAAAATATGCTTAATAGCTGTTTTTCATATTTTAGCATTAAAAAAGAGTGTGAGGCCTCGTGGTCTTTTCATGATGACATTCAGATTTAGTTTGCTGGATTTCAAAGGGGTTTTAATCAGAGGTCAGAGAATTCTCTCCACAAGTATTGCAGCTAAACTAGACAGCAGTTTTCAGCCATTTATTTTAACGTGCTTCAGCACCCAGCTGATGTCTCTGCCTCTGGACATTAGTAAAATTAAAGATCATTAAGATTAAACTAAATGGCAAGGAAATTATAATATATAGAGCCAATAACAACCAATAACAAATGCAGATATTAACACATACAATGGACAGTTTTTATTGCAGTACATAAAGTTTGTTTTTTGCCTTGTGAAAATATTGTTGTTGTTGTTTGTTAGCAGGATGTCTCAAATCATTTCCACTGAATTTGGCCAGAGGTATTAAAAGACTGATATGAGATCAATAGTAATCAGTGACTTAATTCCTAATATTGATTTTGGCACATTTGGAGCTCTACAAACTAAACTTTATTGTACTATTTATTTTTCAATGTCAAACCCTTCTTGTCTGAGCCAGGTTAATCAAAACACATTAGCAGAATTTATCACCAGGTGTGTTTCATATAAAACAAGCTGAGGTCTCTTCTTATTACACACTGCTGAGATTGTTTGTGTGTTTTGTTGCTGGTTTTCAGGGATGTGTCATCAGTGGAGCTGCTGATGAACAACCACCAGGGCATCAAGGCGGAGATCGATGCCCGCAATGACAGCTTCACGGCCTGCATCGAGCTGGGCAAAGCCCTGCTGGCCAGGAAGCACTACGCTTCAGAAGAGGTGGAGAGGCTATCATGTAGTTCGAGAACAAGACATTTTCTTCATGCTCCATGTGTTAATCAGATGTGTTCAGCCAGAAATAAGCAGCATTTATTTTTGGATTTAATTATCGTACTTGTCTTAATTTAAATTCCAGCTGCTGACACCATGTTTGTACCCACACATACATCATATTAAATCTATTAAATCTATGATGTTTTCTCCCCTTAGATTAAAGAAAAGTTGTTACAGTTGACTGACAAGAGAAAAGATATGATTGACAAGTGGGAGGACAGATGGGAGTGGCTGAGACTGGGTAAGATGTTTCATCAGTAAGTCAGTCAGTCAAACAGTTTCCCAGGCTATCAAATATGATGTAAAATAAGCTGAATAAATCTGGTTTAATGTCTAAATTTGCGTGTGTGTGTTCAGTCCTGGAGGTACACCAGTTCTCCCGGGACGCAGGTGTGGCTGAGGCGTGGCTGCTGGGTCAGGAGCCCTACCTGTCCAGCAGGGAGATCGGCCAGAGCGTAGATGAGGTGGAGAAACTCATCAAACGCCACGAGGCCTTCGAGAAGTCAGCTGCCACCTGGGAGGAACGCTTCGCCGCACTGGAGAGGCTGACCACGGTGAGACACAAGAAAGTGCTCACATACCAGTGTTGTGTGAGACCAAATAAAGTCTCAGGACTAAAAAAAATAAAAAATGTGTTTGTGTGTCCAGATGGAGTTATTGGAAGTGAGAAGAAGGCAAGAGGAAGAAGAGAGGAAGAGACAATCCCCGCCCACTGAGGCTCAGCCCGCCGATGCTGCAGCACAGCACAGGTGAGGGTGTTTGTGTCTAAACTGTGTATATTCTTTCGGACTTGCATGGGTTTTGTGGATCTAATGCTTTACCAACAAATATCTGTCTTTCAGGAGGAAAAAATTGAGGTTGACTGAACAGCAGTTAAAACAATCTCACTTCAAGATCAGCTGCAGTTTAAACATCTTCACATTCCATGAAAGGAAATTACCAAAAGCTTGAGAATAGCTCCTAAGTAGACATTGTGGTTAGATTGTTTGGGCAAGACTTACTTGGCTGACAGAGAATAAACTGATTTTGATAATAGATTGTGTAATAAATGTTTCCTTAGTTTAGCTTCTCACAGTTGAAGATTTTTTGCCTTATCACTTCTCTGGTTGGTCACAGACAATAAGTAATTTTAATGCACAAAAGAAAGGATGAATCTCCCACAAAATTTTAAACTGGTGTTGGTCGTATTTTTAGTCATATAGCCATGTCAGTACAGGCTTCTTCATTTTTATTTAGCAGTTTTCCTTGAATTTATGGGTGATTTGCTTCAGTGTGTGGACAGAAATTACTAGTGCATTATGAGCGAGAGTTTCAGTACTGTCAGATGCAATTAACACTTCCTCCATTGTTTTTCAGTTATCACATCCTTGAAAATAACCTTTCAGACCTCATCAGGGCCAGGCTAGAAGGACAAAAATAAATAAATAATAAAAATTGATGGATCTATCAATAATGAAAAAAATCATCAGTCATAGCTGTTGTGTGTCTATGTAGGTGTGAAATCTATGGCCAATCCAGGCATATTTTTATGGATCTGCAATGGCTAAAATAAAGCCAATCAACATCCGATGCTTTCTTTCTGAATACTTCTGTGTTTCGTGTTCTCAGACTGTCTTGCAGAAAATTGAATTCTGTGGATGTACAAAATGATTTGGTGACACTGGTGATTGAAGCTAAACTCAGTTTCAGTCTGTTACAGACAAATCTGTTATCTCCCCTCCTTTATTAGCAAAGGGCAGTGTACAAAGCATTCTGGTTGTAGCTGACGGTCACTTTTACCTGTTAAAATGGCAAGCACCATCAGCTGCAGGTCATATTATTATTAGGTAAAAGATTAAGTAGTGGACAAAGTGTTTTTGTATTCCCAATAAACTCCAGCAGAGTTCTCTTTGTCTTATCAGTTGCTTAGAGTTTCACTTTCCCACTTTACTTTTTCTCATTTTGTCAATTTAAGCTTGAACTGAAATCCATCAAGACTGTGTCTAATTCTTTGTGTACTTTTGTGTTTACAGGGAGGGTGAGCCGGTGTCTCAGAATGGGCTGCCATCCGATCAGGAGTCTCCCAGGGTTAGTTACCGCTCACCTGCCTACCAGAAATACAGCAGCACCCTGCAGAGCCGCAGGGCTACCGCCGCACCCTGACACACACACACACACACTACTGATGTGTACATTTAAGATACATAATATAACTGCACACACTCGAAAGCAGAGACATGAAACATAACAAAAAATACAAAATGTTAACCTTTAACCTTTGACCTCATAGAAAAATATTGCAGACTCTGTTGTTAACAGGTGTGTTGTATCCCTCCTCCTCCTCACACATTCCTGGGATCTACACATGAATATTCTTCCTGTATTTATAACTTGTCTTCAGCATTTATTGTTTGGTCCTCCTCCTTACTGATTAATAATTTCTTATTTACTGAGTGTGTCAAATCTAGCTTTTAAAGGTGATGTGTTTAATTTTACCTTTAACTGATAATGACAACTGCTTGGTTTTGAGATACACATTTTTGAGAGGCCTTTAAATCACCTCTAATTACCTCTTAAGTAAGAGGAAGAGTAAACTGAAAGCAGTGGCACTGATGGGACTTGCAGTTCACATTTAGAGACATTCAACACTTTTGAGAGGACTAATCAGCCTCATTTGTTTATAGTTATCAGCAATTTCATAATAACTTTCCTTGTCTTGAAAAATTGTACTTATTGCACCTTTAAGCTATAGTTCTATTGATTTCTATTGATAGTTTAACTGCAAGTTTATTCCAAGGCCACTGTGTCCACTTGGATCCTCTGTCAGTACTTATTAGGTATTGTGCAGGAAAAGCCAGTTATCATTCTTGCTATAAGACTATTTATCAGAGACAAGAGGGAAGAATCAAACTATAGAGAAACATGGATGTAGTATCTGCATCATGACTTCTAAAGAGATGTTTTGTAGTCTAGAGTTTGCTTTACTATTTGCTGACATCTTTACCTTGAAGCAAGGAAATCCTAAATTTAGTGAAATGGTGGGTGGAGAGAGTGGTAATCATGTCATTCAGGCAAACTCATTCCAAAACATTAGGTTCTTGTAATACTTAACTAATAACTTTGTAATGGGACAGCATTTTTCAAAAGCGTTGGAAGAAGAAAGAAGCTAGTGAGTTTTTGGTAATGATCCTATTTGATGACAAGCTGACGCTTTTATGTTTATCAAACAGTTGCAAAGCAATTTTTGTTTTGATATGGAGCTTTCTAAAACATTTTGTTAAATGCTTCCTGATACAATCTGAAATATTCTAAAACCACTCTTGTCCACTGACAATGAATGAAAGAAGTCATCACTGAGAAGATGATCCAGATGGACACACTGGCTCATTCAGTTTAATTCTGTCTCTGCTATATGAAAAGTAAAGCTGAAGGAGAAGTGTTCGACAGAATGGATTGTGAGGAGAAGTTAGGAACTATTGCTGCTACTACTACCAGATATAGCATATAGCATATAGCAAATAGCATAAGTACATAATGCCTTAAATATTTATTGTGTCCTCTTTTAGTTTGTTAATTTGACACCTTGTCTTTGGGAGGGTGAATATATATCTGTAATGAAATTTGGCCTCATAAGCTTTCTCAAGCTTTCTAACATTCCTTTTTGTACTTAATTTGTTCAATGAAAGAAATTAGAAATTGTCCAACAGAATGGTGCTCTGTACTTTATAAACAAAAGATTATCAGTGTAGCAGTATATCCTGCAAGTGATAGAGAAAGAGAAAGTCATATTAATTATTTATAAACACTTAAACATTTCCTTTTTAAGACATTTAGCAAAATAAGTATGAATCCCCATTTGGTATGACTGTGAGTGTGACTGCATAAGTGGTGAATGGGATGACAAAACACACACAGATATACACAAAAACAAGCCACGTCTGTTTTATCCATTCCTCCCCTCATTTTTATTTTCCCCTTCCCTTCTTCCCTCTGTCTCTCCCAGCTTGACACACCTGTCATCCTCTCCCCTCAACTGTTAATGTTTCTGCTAGTTTATGTTATCATTTATAAACTCACCCTGTGGAATATGAACACCTGAAATGGGAGCAACAAAATATATTCTTCAATACACAGCCCTCTCTTCAAAATCAAGTTTTAAAGCCACAAACAGTAATTTCAAATCTCTTGGATTGTTAAGTTTTGTGGGCATTTGTAAGATTATTATAGATGATATTCATTCTCTAATATAAATCGTGTTGTCATCAGCATATTGAGACATGTGGTAAACAAATAGGAAAGATAACAAATACAGTAAAAAAAAAAAAAAAAAGACACCATTAGATTATCAGGAAAACAATCATTAAGACATTGCAATAGTACATTCTCTTCAGTAGATTCATATTCAGATAAATAATGTCTTACTGTTATTGTCTTAAAATAAAAGATTTTAAGCTCCTTACAGTTTAGTTTAATCATTAACACAATACTGGCAATCTTAATATTACCCAATAACAAATGTTATATGTATCTTATTTTTTTATGTACTACATGAACAAAGAAAAAATAATCTTTGAAAATTATATACAGTATTGATTTAGGAAGGACATAAATATTCTGTTGTATCACTCTGTCCAAGATGCACTGAGATTACTTTCAAAAGATACAATCATAATTTGTTTACATTTGCCATTTTTAAAATACTGAAGTATTGTTAACTGAAAAAAGTACATTAATCCGTCCCAGGTATATCTACGTCATACAGCCCATATTCATCATCCTCATAATGTTGTATGTGTGATGTTTTTCATCACACATACATACACTGTGTAAAGTACCATCCATGTAACGGCATATTTCTATATGTTAAACTTCATTTTATGTGACTAATGGGTGATTTCTGTTAAAAATTAACAATTTGATAGGACAATTGTATAAAAACTGTGAAAAGAATAGCTAACTGTTTAGTGTTACTAATTTGGAAATACTGTAAACAAGTTGTGATGTCCACATAATAATCAGAATTTATGTCTAAAGATTGTAAAGGAATTACAATGAATTCCCTGCTTTTAAAACCCTCTCAGCAGAGATATTGTACCACAGTAAACATTACACCAAGCACACACAGTAGTTAACCGGAGTAATTAAACATTAAACAGTAGGTTTATTATTACTTATTAGTTAAATTAATTCTATGTAGTTATTAAGTATACATTAATACACATTTTACAACAACAGAACAAATTAAGACTTTGCTCATTCATTTTTTCCAGAAATCGATGGTCATCTCTATGACTCAAATGGGGCTTACCATTTACATCCATCATCACATCAACATTTACATCAACATCAGTCCATTCTTCAAAATCACTGTGTGTGTGTGTGTGTGTGTGCGCATGTTTGTGTATATGTGTGCATATCTATCTACTCCATCCTTCAGTTTTACATTCCCCACATCTCCTCATTATATTCAGTTATGATCTCATGGCACTGGAACACTGTTTTATATTATCATTGTTATCAGTCTCTGTTGTTTTCATGGTTTACTGTTATAATTTACTCATTTCTCTTCATGGTTTCTATTGCATGTCCATCCAGCTACTTCAGTCATTCCCTCACTAACACACGTTCCCCAATAAACCCTGTCAGAACCAATCAGTGCACTCTGACCCATTATGGTTTGTCTGCCCATGTATTATCCATGTATAGTTATAACTTCTCTCCATATACAGTGTTGGTGTTGACGTTTTTTGTTGCATGCTGTCACCATCATTAGCATTTCAGTTGCATTTTCTGTCAGTGTCATATTTCTCCACCTCTTGTTCTTCACCGATTTTTATCCTGGGGCTTTATTGTAATACAAAAATATTTTGGTAGGTTGGTCTCAAAAATGAAATCAACAAAAGTTAAAATAATGATTGGATAGCCAGAAAATGATTTTGCATTACAAGCCATTTTCTTTGATGTAAGACTAGAATAAGGGTAGTAGGTTGCCTATTGGGTCACAAGATATTTTCATTATTTTACCCATAGTTTCTCAGAATATGAGCATAACCAGACATACTGGAAGTGCCCACTGATGTTTCCTGCCAAAGTGTGTGATATTGTGAAGAAATTTATTACTGACAGTTAACAATAAACAAAAAATCTTTAAGAACAACAGTCAAATAAGGTGTAAAGCTGACCAGACACCCAAAACTTTCAGGAACCTTAACAATTCTGATGAAGTTCATTATAACAAGACAACTACAGTGTTAACAGTGGAAGTAGGGTTACATAATTCAAATGTTGTTTACATTAGCAGTACTTCTTATGCCTTGCTTTGAAATAAATGTAGGAATGCTGTAAATACAGTTCTAGAAACATGAGCACTAGGAGGTGTCAAAGTTTCTAATTCAAACAAACACACAGTCCTACTTAAGAAGGAAAGTACAAAAAAGTACTCCAAATTGTGAAGTTACAGCTTCTAGAACTGGCCCATACATGGACTGTCTTTCAGTAAGAGTTCCCAGGATTGGTGCAACCTTTGAATGGCTGTCAGGGAAAGTTTTCAGAATTCGTCCAATCTTCATCAAGCTAGTAGAAGCTCTCAGGATTAGTTGACCCCATAAAGTTTCAAATAAAAGCACCCATGATCTGGTTTAGGTATTGCCAGACTCTAAATAAAAGCACCCATGATCTGGTTTAGGTATTGCCAGACTCTAAATAAAAGCTCCCTAGGATTGGTCCAGGTCTTACGGTTCTTCAGTTAAAGCTTCCAGGATTGGTCCAGCCTCTGAACTGTTCTCAAAAGAGCATCCACCATTCGTCCATCCCTTGAAGAACTCAGTAACAGGGTAATAAGCATCCGCTTGGAGTGGGTGTGGTGTGGAAAAATAAAATCTGTTTTGACACTAGGCAAATCGCAATCTCCCCTCACCGATAATGATGCCCAATAATGAGTTCCAAGCAATTTTGTGGATAATTGTTTGAGATTTTTTGTGTTTCTTGTTCTTCCCCTCTTCCCCTCTGCTAGCTTCTCCCTCTCCTCATCTTTCTTCACACTGTCCACCATGTTGTTTGTTATGGAGTGGTGTTGTGATCTATTATGCATGTTCTAAAACCTGTAATCTCTGCACGATCAGACCATGTTGGCTCTCTGTGCTGTTAATATATAATGCAAATGACTTTCTAATCAGTACTGGAATCCAGAGCTGGGCTCACAATGTTACAATGCTTAAGAAACAAAGCCTAACAACACTTTATGAAGGCCAACGTAGCTGATGTCACTGGTTTGTCGGACAGAGCTAAGTTTGGTTTTAGTTGAGTAAATAAAGTTGGTAGATGTAGGTACACCCAGAGTTAAGTTTTTCAACTGTAAAGACTAAAATCCCCAAAACCAAAGAGGAACCAAAACCATATTATTGGATTGTGCAGAAACCATTGACACTTAACACTTTGCATAGTTTGCTTGTTGTATGCTTACTGCCTGGCAACACTGACAGTGTGTTCACCTGAAATGTGGAATCTAGAATTTGATGAATGCAGTAATGAGGTTAATTTGATATAGATACCCTGTTGGTGTTTACATACTGTTATTAAAATTCATTTAAAGAAAAGCTTGTTAGAAAACATTTAAAAGCTGCAACAATTAGTTATTATTGATAGATCAGCCGATCAACAGAAAATGAATCTGTTTTGATAATAGATTCATCATCTAAGTAATTATTCGATCAAAAACTCCAAACATGATGCAGACATTTTTGTTTGTTTTTCATAATTTCATTTTTTTTTTTGAGTTCAGTTTTGCTGTTTTATTATTGTGTCATTTCCTCTTGTAGAAACAAACTGGACACAGTATATTAGATGCATTTACATCATGGTCCTTGGCCTCACAACAAAGACCATTACACTTGATATGTTTTGAAAATTTCATAGATTTGTCAGTAGTAGCCTAATGCTAATTAAAAAATGTTTGGATTTTGCTGTTTGATATGACAGCATGTTTAAATCCACACACCATTTAGTGTTCTAGATTGAAGCGAGTCCTTAAGTTGAGCTGCCAGGATTATATACAGTGAGTCCAGACTTTCTCAACAGTATTATTTATTCAAGTTTTATTTAGTCTGAGTAGATTTTAGAGAAATGTGTTCATGATAGTGTGACTGTCATAAGGGCAGCATGTACAAAACATCAGATATTCCCCATATTCATTCAGGTGCCAAATATAGATAATTTTCAAGAATTGTCTAGACAGTGTCTACACAGCCTGTGATTCTACTCTGCTCTGCATGCTGCAGCTCTGATAACTGATTCACAGCTTCTGTGTGTCTGAGAGAGAAATAATATTTTTAAAGAGATTTTATGTGAATGAGATCCCTCCATCCACAGCCCTCCTCTGACTCTTCCCTCTGTTTCCAGGATAACGTTGAAGGGGGAGAGGTGGTGAATGGGGTGTCGGAGCCCAGCCCCGCAGGGTCTCCCGGGGCATCTCGCAAGGGCAAGACCAGCCAAGCAGCGACCTTGCCAGCCAAAACCCAGCAGGACGCTCCCACGTCCCAACTGGAGGGCTTCCTGCATCGCAAACATGAGTGGGAGGGTCATAACAAGAAGGCTTCAAGCAGGTAGGATTTGCATGTGCCTGTGACTGCTCCAAGTGGACCATGTGATCAAGAGGAAATGCTCAGTTCTTAATTTTCACAAGCAATTCTATTCTTGTTAGAGCTAAATTACACTTTAATCTCTGTTTCTTCATGAAGGAAGTGCATTTAACAGAAATGAAAACAAAATCTAACCTTTGACATGAATTCAACTGTTCATATTTAGACAATACAAGTTTATTACTTCTGTCAAACACATTTGACCAAAAACATAACACCTCTTTTACAGCATAATGCTGGTTGTTAACTGAGGATATTGATAAATTGTCTGACTCTGGCTGTGTCCCCGCAGGTCGTGGCACAATGTGTACTGTGTGATCAATCAGCAGGAGATGGGTTTCTATAAGGATCAGAAGAGTGCCAGTCAGGGTATTCCCTACCACAGCGAGATTCCCATCAGCCTCAAGGATGCCGTCTGCGAAGTGGCACTGGACTACAAGAAGAAGAAACATGTCTTCAAGCTCAAGTGAGTATCTTAATGATGGAAACTCTCACAGTGGTCCATGCTTCATGATGATGACAGCAAGCTGAACTGTAATTGAAAGCTGAATTGACAAATATGTTTGCAAACTGTCTGGTTAAAGGATGATACAGTTCATTAACAAAGGTACACTGAACCTATTCAGAGTGCAAAATATAGAAGGAATTTTGTCATTAGGTGCCTTTATCAGATCAGTGCAGAGGGTTTCAAACTGTGGAGTGCAGGAGGGAGAGACACAAAGAAAAGACACTGTCACAGATGCCTAACTCCAAGATGCATATCACTTGTTCAAAGTGAAGTAAACCATCTGTAGGTGAGACCTGTAAACTTCCTCTAAATATTCTCACTGATTATTATTTAATGTATTCTTTAACTTCCACAGGATTACTGATGGGAATGAGTATCTCTTCCAAGCCAAAGATGACGTAAGTAAAAAACAACCAAAAAAAAGAAATTCACATGCATAATTTCTTTTTCTGAATATTGTGGTGTTTGCATGTTTTTATATTTACAGCAGTAACTTTTGTTTAAGTCCTCCTTTATATCTTGGTCCTCAGTAGTATTTTTTGATTTGTTACATTTTATTGTTATTAGTATCATAATTTCTTGAAAAACTATTTGTAATCATTTGTTTAACTGTTGTATTTATTTGTTTTTACTATCACCTTATTTTTCTATTTTATATTTCTATGTGAATGTGCTTTATTATATATTTATTAATTCATTCACTTTTTATTATACTCAATTATTCCAGCAGCATTCTACTTTTAGTTCCCCTTTTAGTTTTGCATTCACTAGCAGCATATCAACATTTAACAAATGGTTTATAACACATTACAGTGTAGATGTAAGCAGCTCTTAGTGTTTATTATTGTATTTGTTAACAACTCTAACTCCTCCTGTGGACATCCATAAGCAGAGTCTGCTGTATAAACATCATAATGAATGACACTGTAGTAAAACACAGCTGAAATACTATAAAATATGTCCTCAGAGGAGAAGTTACACTTGTCGACAAATACTGCACATTAATAAACACTAAACTATAACTAAAAAAACTGTCCTAATATCTGCTAACAACTACATTATCATGTGTCAGAAACAATTTAGTAAATGTTGGATTCTGCTGATTAATACTATATAAGGGAACTTAAAGTAAAGTTTTACTTATATCCCCATTGACAGTGAATCCTCCTGGGGTCCACATGTGTGCCCAGCTAACCCATCTATACATCTCTCATTCTCTTCATCCTCCAGGAGGAGATGAATACGTGGATCTCGGCCATCTCGGCTGCCATGGCTGGTGAAAAATCAGAGGTCACGCCCAGCAGCCATAGCACGCCTGCCCCCGCCGCACGCGCTCAGACGCTGCCGGCGTCTGTCGTCACAGCGACAGCTGAGTCCAGCCCGGGCAAGCGAGAGAAAGACAAGGAGAAGCGCTTCAGTCTGTTCAGCAAGAAGAAATAGACGCTCCTCCTTCCCTCCTCCTCCTCCTCTTTCCTCCTTATTCCTCTGGTGCTGTTTGGGGTGGTTCCTCTTTAATGATCAGTCTTTGGTCAAACATTTGTTGAAGATGTCTGTGTTAATTGACCGAATTTTCAATTTAAAGTCTGCTCATAGCAACTGATACTGTCATAACCAAGAACTAGTAGGATAATTGCTCAAAATGTAATAAATTTAACCTCTAAATCAAAACTGTTCAAGTCATAAATTGCCATAGTGTATAACATCATATAGCAGCAATGTGATTCAATGACAATGAATACATCACCAGTTTTTATCAAGCATTTTAGCTTATTTAATCTTCTGAATAGTTCTTACAGCTTCTAGCAGTTACAACATTAGCAGTTGCTATGTCAAATAAAATCCCAAACAGCCACTCTTCCTCTTCCTTCTATTCTTTCTTCCTCTTCTTCCTCTCAAAGCGTGACTCCAGCATGCAAGCTCCGAGCCAAAACTCTCCACTCTGTGCCTATCAACCGTCCGGTCTGGCTCAGAGCTACAGTACAGCTACAACACACCACCTGTATCCTCTGTTCAGTTTTTGTAAGATAAGGAGCAGGGAAAATAAATGAAAAAAACAATCTGATTGAAGGAAAAAAAATAAAGGGGCATCTGCAAAAGCTTCAGGCAGCTGCTGTCATAAAAATAAAAACCAGAGTTTGCCGCTGAACAACAACAACACGATGTAGAGGAGTTCCCCAGAATATTCCAGTTTATTATTCTTATTGCTATTATTTGTGTTTTCTATCTCCTACTGTTTTCTTTTTCTTCTCTGCTTTCTCATCATCCCGGCTTTTTCGTCGACTACTGCCTTTTGTGGGTTGTGTTTACGCTCCCCAGCCCTCTCAGTTTTTTTGTTCTGTTTTTGTTTTTTGGAAAGTTGTAGGTAGTTCCTGTTAGGGTCCATCCTCAGTTTTTGCGAGGCCTTGTCTTTGCAAGATGACGTGTATCCCTCTGTAGTGGGGAAAACTGAGACCACAGCAGGATAAACCTCTGAAATTACAGCTGTTACATGTAATTTGAGCTGAAATGTGTAAATCTACAGGACAGTACAGAATCATGTTGTAAAAGTCATTTAAAAATATGCTGAACTATGACTAGCAGAAAAATGCAACCCACAGAACAAAACAACACCCTGAGCACATTACATGTTTTGGAAAGTAAATATGTATTTTTATACTGATGGAAATGTATTATTATTCAGTGCATTTTGTGCACTGAATAATAATACATTTCCATCAGTTAATTAACTGTAATAAGTCAGTGAAAAGTAAATAAATACCATTGTGTTCTGTTACATTTAGTTGCTGTCTAATTCCTGCAGCATCACATAAAGAGCATTACCCCAGAAAGTAGCTGTAATTCGGAGCGTTACCCTGCGGTGCTTTGAACTGTATGTATAACTTGTGTATAACAAACTGTTAAAAATAAACCTGTGTTTAATTTCACCTATTATTACTACTACTAATAAGACCTACCAACCGTTATAAGCTTCATTTGAGTATAACTTTCTTTACCTGAGAACTTAACAATATGTATACTTAACAAATCTGAATGAAGGAGCCATCGAGTCGGTGCAACCCAGCTCGACGGGGGAATAAATAACTAAGACCAGTAGGAATGTTTGTTAACTCATCCAGTAAGGTTTATTTTCTACTCTTTACATTTTTGAAACATGTACTTCTGCCCTTAGTTATTTGGTTAATGTTTTTGTTTTCTCCAGTATGTATTTTCTGTTCCACAGTTAAGATATGTCTAAGGTTTATTTAGTCCGACAAGTATGGAGACGTAGATGTACTATAAAAACAAAATTACTTTAAGCATTGCTGTTAAGTGGACAGGTTGGTTCTAAAAAAGCATTTACTGGAAGTGAGTAGTGTTGCAGAATAATGGTCGCTTGCTTGTTGGCTTCAGCATCCAATTTTTAAGATTTCAGACTTTTACCACCAATGACCTAGCAGTGAAATATGTTGAGTTACTTGATTTTCTGTGGAAGTTTGTTAATGACAAAATTAAAAGAAGAAATTTGCACTGTCAAGGTTCATGTGCGCACGGCAACAGATTTCTAAGCATGATAACACTTTTTTAAGGGCTGACTTGTGACTTATATATATGTTTCAAGACCATATTGCGTGAACAGCTTTCCTGTCGCATGTTTTCTTTAATTTGCATGCTTTAGTTTTGGTAGTTTGTTTACCAAAACTTTGAAATACTACTTAATTGTATTATTTGACCCAGTAGCACCTCCTAATACCAAAATATCTATGGTTTCAAAAGTGAGGTGGTTTGGGGGATTTGGGTGCCATTTTGTATTCAAAAGCCAGCAAACACTCCATGGCTTAAGCTCAAATTTAAACCTAAATTTGTCACCTCAAACTAATTTTATGATAGGGCCAAATGGCTTTAAAGGTCAATAGACTAGCTGTTGGTAATTTCTTCTTATATCTCTAACTGAGCAAAATATCTGATTATAACATCCTGAAGGGGGCGTACTCTATTGAGACATGTTTCCATAATTTGCAAAATCTGCCAGAAAAAGGTGAGTTTAGATTTTGAATTAATGTGCCACAAATCCAGACTTTGCTCTTAAGACCTGCTTGATTAAAGCTTTTTTTTTTTTTTTTTTTGGACCACTTTACTTTTAATTTTGTCATTAATTAACTTTCCGTACCCACCAGGAAAAGTGGAAGCAAAACAGGATGAATCAGCCCAAAAGTTTAAAAGGTGGGTGTGTTTGTTTTTCCACAGCTGGCGGTGGGGTTGTTCAGGTGGAGCACGGGTTTAGTGTTGGTGAGACACTTCAAGTAACTGAGAAACTCTTCACTCTGGGATTGGCCCTGAAATGGTTCCTGATTTCTTTTGTTTTGATTTTTTTTTCTTTTTGCTACCTTCTCTGGCAATTTGATAAATATAGTGTGCATTCCTCTGTCACTGTAATCATAGTAACAAGATATTTCTTCATATTGCACAATCAACGATGCCACGATGGGGTGGGTGGGGGGTGGGGCTGGGCTGGGCTTTGTAGGTGAGGTAGTCAGTGTGATGTGGACCAGGGGTCACTGCTAATTGGATCTGCACCCGTAGACTTCTCCCCTTCTCTGTTACATATGTGCAAAAAGCCATTAAAATGCTTTTAAAATGAACCTAACAGACTCAGTTTTGTTTTGATGCATGTGAAGTTAATAGATCATATTCTCCGTTAGACCTCTGAATCACTACCTGAAATTATACCAATGAGCATTTGAATCTGTCCACCTTTTAATCTCATCAGTTCTCAGATTTATACAGATTTATAGGTTAGTTGTTGAACTGGTCATTTTACCTGATTCTGTGCAGCCACCTGCATTGACCTTTGTGGGTACAGCTAATTACTGCTGACCTCTAGTGTCCCTTAAAGATGGACAAAAAACATATTTGTGTCCCTAAATTTCCAGAACTGTACCATAACAAATTGGTAATGATAACAAATATTGAGACAAGGCTAAAAAGGATATTCTGTTACTGAAATATCAGCATGTGGATGCAGCCAATGTAACAATCTACTGCTGCCAGTATTAGTATTGTACTTAGAGTGGTGCCATTTAGTATAACACCATCTGGAGTTTTTGCCAACCAGCACACAGCGCAAGAGCCTTGTTGGTTTGCTGTAATGTCAGTATAGTTCATGAAAGCAAGCTTGTAAAACAGAGGTTGCAGACAGAAACCTAAATGTTCACACTTAAAAAATTAAGACTAAGCACAGACCTGAATATGCAAACTTGTAGCAGGGAGCTTAACAATGCCAGGCAGTCGCACTGTGCAGGAAAGATCAACTAAAGAAAAGAAAAAGCTAATTGGACATTGGACATCAATCAGTCAACTGATATGAGACAACTGGTTATACTAAGTGTATGACCAAACTGCCTTAAGTGAGGTCTCGCCACATGTTCCCAGAATTACTGGGACATTGTTTCTGTAAAGATACACTGCTGTTAAATGTTTGAAATGTAAATGTTAAATGTTTTGAGCAGAACAAATTTAGAGGTCTCCATTGTATTGGGGAGGAGGCAAGAACCCCAGAGAAAGATATTGCAAGATTAAGACTAAAATAAACTGCAGGGATTGATACCACTAGAAAGAAATAGGAAAAATGTGTTTCTGTGTGATTTGGGTGAAATGATCCTTTAATTCCCAAACTGTGACAATCTGTGTGTGTGTGTGTGTGGCGCGCGCGCATGTGTATGTGCATGCATGTATTACACCACAGGGGGCAGGGATTTGTCGGGATTACAAACTCCATGCAGAGTGTTTAATTAAACGCACACAGTTCACAGAACTGTGAATCTGTCTACTGTTTGTCTACTGTACCTCTCTCTGTCTTATTTATAGTCACATCATTTTATTTAAGTATCATGTAGTGACGAGCTGAGAAAACCGGCTGATAGTGCTGATGTGATCTGTATATTATTTACGCCTGTGGAAGGACATTTTTAAAACACGTCAATATTTTCAGTGATTTACAGGCATATGTAGACGTTCAATGGTAAAGGCACAAAGATTAGTTGGGACAAAATCACTTTTACATGTAAGTATACTTACATGTAAGTATTGTATTATAGGTGCCACTTTTATATTTTGTTAAAGCAGCTATAATCATATTTCTATAGTAACACTGTATGAAATGACAACATGAAGACAGTGCATATTCTGAATAGTGTCTCTGATGGTGAATCTACCGATAGTTATCAGCTGAATCAACA
Source organism: Lates calcarifer (assembly GCF_001640805.2). Taxonomy (NCBI): domain Eukaryota; kingdom Metazoa; phylum Chordata; class Actinopteri; family Centropomidae; genus Lates; species Lates calcarifer. The sequence goes on from NC_066848.1 coordinate 20,479,496, forward strand.
GCTCCCTTCAGCTTTACAGAACTTCACAGTGAGTTTTAGCTCACAGTTTATCTGTACAGACCACAACTTTACTGTACTGGTTCACTCTCACTGCTCTTGTAGTGTCATTTCTGGCCAGAATAGGAAGCTCCTCCCACTCAACAGCATCTCAAAGACTGAGCTGACACGAGAAACTCTTCATCATACTTGAAGGCCTCAAAGAGGAGAAGATTGAGGGTCAGTGTCTTTTTGTATTTTTTCCACTAGATGGTGCAAGATGAGCAGGAGACAACAGATAGTTGACATGCGGAATAATTTGTTCACCATCTCTTCTCTAATATACTGCACTTTATTCCCCATAATTTTTGGCTATCTGGCAAAACCTCCTCACAATTGAGACCATTAGACAAACCATTACTTTTTACAGATTTTTGGAAATTCTGTATATCTTCAAGTCTCTTTATTAACGTGTCACCTGTAAATGAATGTCTTGTCTCCAGCTTATCCACAACAGCCCCCTTCTTTCCTCCTCTCACTGCCCCCTTACTTAATAAGTTGACACTTACATGGGACTTGTGGATAATAACAACAAATAAATCATGATTTATTACTATAGACTGGCCAGCAGAATATAATGTAGTATGTAATGTTCATATCATTGCATCAATAATTATAATCCAATAAAATGATATACATTATTCTAATATAAACCATTTTTCATTAGGAAGAATGTTGCTTTTGGTATTTTAAGTACATTTTGATGCAAATACTTCTGCACTTTCATAACTTGAGTATTTCTATTTCTACATTATTAGTATTTCTACACTGTAATACTTTTACTGAAGTAAAAGATCTGAGTACCTGTTCTACCACTGCAGATCTGAAACAAACTTGAGGTCTGCTTCAACTTTTAATACATTTACATCAAGGCTTTTACATTTGCTACTTCTTTTTGTTAAATTAAAATTTTAACTCATATAAAGCACTTTGAATTGCCTTGTTGTAGAATGTGCTGTACAAATAATCCTGCCTCACCACAGTGTTACAAGTAAAAGGCCTTCTCTGAATATATTAAGTAAAAGTGGGTAAATCATAAAGCAAAATGTAGCAAAAGTAAAAAATAGTTGTGCAGAATATGGCTTGTGAGTAGTGATATGTATTATACTGTATTACACTATTACTGTTACAGATCATTAGTTGCGCATTAATGTTGGATACAAGTGCCATTTTAATGTTGTACCTGGTCAAGGCTGTGCTAATTTTAGCTATTTTATCTACTGCTGGGTAGTTCTATTTTAACAATGCATTATACTGTGTAGTATAAGATGACACTCCATGGTTTGTATGTAACTCTTAATAAGTGGAGTAAAAATCTGAGCTTTTCCCTCTGAAATGCAGGGAAGTACTAGTAGAAAAATGCCTCAAATTAAAAAACTTAAGCAAAGTACCTCAACATTACTTGAGTAAATGAACTGTCCAACACTGGTGATGACCACTGAGCAAATGTCAACTGCTTATGAATGCCATGAGATGTGGGTGAAAGCTCCAGGAGAAATCTATTGAGTGAAAATTGTGCCAAGAATTGTTTGTTGTCTTTTGAGCTTGAATGTGACTTTGTGTTTGTTCAGATTTCTTAATGCTGTTGTTTGTCAACAGAAGTTAACAATGAGGGTTTAAACATTTCACCTCAACATCCAGGCAGCAGCACAGTGTGACCTTTTTATTGTCCTGCTGCAGCAGCTGTTTTCACCTACAGACTGGTGAGTGAGTGTGTGTGTGTGTGTGTGTGTGTGTGTTGTCATGGTGCACAGAGGAAAACACAGCTTTTATAATTAGATCTGTGCGTGCATATGTACGTGTGTGTTTGTGTGTAAATCCTTCATGTTGATGTTGATGTTAAGGTGAGGGCAGACAGGAGGGGAAGTCCTGTGGTAGAACAAAGGTTGGATTAGTGTGTGTGTGTGTGTGTGTTGTTCACTCTGTTCACTTTTCCTGAATTTAGCTCATTTTACTTATGTGTCTTTATGTAAGTAGGATTTTAAATGCAAGACAATGGAGTACTTTTATCATGTGGAGATGTGAGTGCTGCTTCTTCTTCTTCTTTTTTTTTTTTTTTTGATTGCCTCACCACACAAAGACAACATGATATCATGTAGCCAGGTTATTGAAATATTTTTCTTTACTTAAATAATATCCAGATTACTCCACACACAATTTCTCAAATATCAAAGATTGATGATATGTCATTGTATTAGTGCTTGTATTCAAGTAAAGGATCTGAATACTTCCTCCACTAATGATTGTGGTCCTGCCAGAGACAAAAACAAACATTAGGCAGCAAATACAGGGAGTGGTCAGAATAGCAGAAAACCTCACAACACAATAAAGCTCCCCAAGTGTTTAAAGTTCAGTTTTTGCTGACACTGTCACAAAGGAGCTGATCATATTGTGGTGTTCAGGAGTTTCTGTTATTGAGTTCACCCACTCTGTGAGTCTTATAGATTCTTATATAGCTCCGCTGGGTACGATTATCACCTCTGAGGTTAACATAACAACAACAGACTCCAAACCAGCCCACACAAAAATAGCCATTCCCAGATGGTCCATTATAAATAAAGCTCATTTGAGCCTCCGTAAGGATCACAGTTTCCACTTCAGTCTGCAGTGTTACCTTGTAGAAAACCATTAAAAATGTATTTCCAGTCTGAGTGTTATGAAGCGAGCAGCAAGTCACTGGACGCAGGTTTTTGGATCGGAACTAAACTGGGTGGTACAGTGGTTAGCCCTGTCACCTCACAGCAAGAATGCTGTGGGTTTGAGCCCCGGTTCGCCCGGGACTTTTCTGTGTGGAGTTTGCATGTTCTCCCTGTGTTTGTGTGGGTTCTCTCTGGGTACTGAGACTTTTCCCCATAGTCTAGAGACATGCAGGTAAATTGGTGACTCTAAATTGCCTGTAGGTGTGAATGTGAGTGTGAATGGCTGTTTGTCTCTATATGTTGACCCTATGATGGACAGAGGTCTGTTCACGGTGTGCCCCGCCTCTCACCCAATGTCAGCTGAGACTGTCTCCAGCCCCCCAGTGACCCTTAAAAATAAGTGGTATAGATAATGAATGAATGGATGACTTGAGTGACCTGACTAAAAACACAGGAGGGGACCATATACAGTGCAGTATACTGTGTGGCCAAACCATTTAAGAGACATGAGGAGTGGACAAAACACAGTAACTAAATGACCTACACATAAACATTTGTTGTTCATATTTCTAGCGTTACCTCTGCAAACTGTAAACTTATAGAAAGTTGACTGCAAATACACAAACAAAAAATTCTTAAATGTAAATTCTTAAATACAAAATCAGACTTGGTTTCATTATATAAACTTTGACTGTATCTAAATATAAGCCTGAGAGAAAATCTAGACTTAAAGCTTAAAAAGGAATGAGGGAATGGTATCATCAGGCTCCTGCTGTTCCATGCAGTGTAAGGTCACAAACAACAATGTTGATTTTAGGGGTTTTCAGGTCAGTCTGTCCTCTTTAATTATATATGACCTCACACTGCCTGAGTCCTCTCATAGTCTCTGTCTGCCTCATACCACTGATAATAATCTGAATAGCTTATTTAATGTTTAGAACACAGAAAAAGTTCATTTTCTTTTGTTGTTTATGCACCTTATATTATCCTCTTGTTTCTTTAGTTATGGTTATTTTATTTAATTTCATTTATAATATTTTTCTCTGTGCCTGTCGCTGTTTACATTCTAATGTAACACACAGTCAACTGACATGTAATGAAATGTTTTACGGAGATAAAACTGTCACTTTCTCTTCTACAGGTTCCCCATTCAGCGCCTCTCCTGGACTTCAGCACCGCGGACAGCTCCTCCGTCGCTGCTGCTGCTGGTATTTGTAGTTTTTGTATTCCTCGCTGGTAAAAACAAACGAACGGTTTTAAACTGACCGAAAAAACACAAAGTCCCACAAACCTTCGCGGCCGTGCGTCCTCTCCAGCGGAGCCGGGGTGTTTTCTCTCCGTGCGTCGTGGTTACCTCCCGAGTCCGAGCTGCGACAAGCGCGTGACAAACCACCACAATACGAGCGGAAATATGAAGATGCGACCTTCAAAATAAAGTCCTAGATTTGCTAGTTGATATATAACAATATTAATGAGGAGCTTAAACTTGTTGTGTTTCAAGATGTTAAATATATGGATGACATGTGGGCTATGAATAAGCCTATTGTCACCTTTTGAGACTACGGCTGCCATGTTTAAACCAAGAGATTTGACTAGCCTACTTGATAAATAAACATTCAGGCCTACTACGAAAAGAGAGTAAAATAAATCAGAGTAAAATAAAACTGAAAAATGTGAATTTATTCTCCTCTGATCCTCCATAAAACAGGAGAGAAAAGCTGAATGTTACTGTGGAAACAGCATGCACACACACCAGTGGTGGAAAAAGTACTGAAAGCCTGTACTCAAGTACCAGTACACTCAAAGTGTACAAAAGTCTGTTACCGTGGTGGCTGCTTGAGGTGGAGCTAGTTTAAACTGCTTCATATACAGAAAGGTCATTTAGTCCAGTGGTTCCCAGTATAGGTTTCTGGCCCCTCCGAAGGGTCACCAGATAGATTTAAGGGGTCGTCATATGATTGACAAAAAGTCCTTTATTCTAAATTATACAACCTTGTTTACAGTGGAAAGAATTCTAACTATTTTGCTCATTGATTGATATTGATGGTATTTTATAAGATCATAATAGGCTTTTATATAAATCTTAATCTGAAAAGTAAATAGCTCTTGCATCAATATAGTGCAGTAAAAATACTATAATCTTTCCCCCTGAAATTTATTTAAGTAGAAGTATGAAATTGAAGTGATTGTAATAGAGTACAAAATGTAGCATGTAGGTACTCCCCTTCAGTTTCCAAACCACCACCATCCACCCCACACCCCCGCCCTTCCCTGGCCTGGCACTGAATGGAAAGGTCCAGAGGGAACATTATTCCTCGCGAGACCTGGCAGCACTTTAACGCACCCTTCTTACTCGAAGGGCTTTTATTTTTAGGGGCGAACAGCGGAAACACTGTGTAACGATCTGCTGTGGCTCTCTTGATGCTTTCTGCTTGTCAGTCCGAAAACGAGCGAGAAAACATCACTGTGATGAGACTCGGCGGTCAGGGAGGGTCTCCATTAGGCGTCTGAAGTCCGGTTTACTGACCAGCTGAGTCCGTCTGTCTGTCTGTGCGCCTGTCTTTCTGTCTGTCTGCCTGTCATTGGGTGGAGGGACTCAGCGGCAGCGGGGGGATGCGCTCCTCCTGCCGGGAATCAGGACTTTCCTCTCCCGTCATCCGTCCGGGATGCTGCGGTCTGAACCCGGGGCTTCTCCCCTCCTCTGCCCGCTGAAGTTGGATCATCCGCGGGGATTAAACATTTGTTTTTGTCGCTCGCTCTCTCCCTCTTTCTCGTAGGCTCTCTCCGGAACTGCCCGATCATTTCACAGTGGAAATAATCCGCTTCTTTTATTTTGTGATAGGCTACTGGATTATTATACATCCTGTCCCCCGTCGACTCTGGTGGATTTTACTCACGCACAGATTTGTGAATGGGTTTGTGAGCCGCGGCACCTTCTCCACCTCCCATGCTGTGCGTTATTCCGCGCAGGGATGATGTGAACACACAGAGGATACAAGAGGAGAGAAAAAAAAAAACACCCGTGCTGTAGTAACCATGGCTGGTTCCGAGGTCGAGGATTAGTGTGAAGAGGGATTATATTTTCCAGGAGCAGAATCCTCCATCAGTTGTGTGTTCATTTGCTGTTTTTTTTTTTTTGCCCTAACAGTCTCTGTCTTTTTTTGTTTTTTGGACGTGACGAGAACTTTTCCAGAACCGCTAGGATATTTTCTCTGTTTCTGTTTCTTCACTGTTTCATTTCCTCTTCGAAAAGTAAAAAAGAAAAGAAAACAAACAAACAAACAAAAAAAAAAAAAAAAAAAAAACGAAAACATCTGCACCGTGTCGAGGTGAAATGAGGCGGAGAATATTCCAGGCTGAGGCAGAAATTATGAATGAGGCTCGGAGCGCGCTCCTTTGGATTGACAAATCAACTATTGTAACCGCATTATAAATACAAAAAGAAAAGATCTTGTGTCTTAACTGTAGCTAGAATATTAAATACAGCAAGGCTATGAATTAACTCCAGGGTAAAATAAAAACACTATTAGTCCCTTTAGGAATATTAAAGGAAATTACACTCAAACCACAGGAGATAAGAACCACAGAGCGCAGTGAAGTCAGCAGAAACTCTCTGTAGAACTATAATGATTCTCAGTCGGCCCTAAGGTGCGCAGGAGATAAGAGTGATTTTAATGGATGCAACTGTGGAAATACTATAGAGATGTAATAAGAGATGGAAAATGACCAGTGAGCTCTGCAACTATTCTAAAATACCACAGACAAACACAATAACAGTTTCTGTGGTGAAGCTGTAGAAGGTGGTGCAAAATAACACCCAGATTATATAACAGTGTCACTGTAAACTCACTATTTACCTTGACTGACCCGCAAAAGGGAATATTATAGGAACCATAACCAGAGAGCTTCCATGTTAAGTCACTTTATTTCACTGTTGACTGCCGCAGACAGAGGAGGATTAAAATGACATTAAATGAACTGAAGTGATAATAAACTGATTATTAAGCATCAGTTGGACAATATCCCTCCAGGGGGGAGCTTTATATTAGTTACTCAGCCTCCTCGTTCTTCCTGTTTGGATAAGGACAGAGCACTATGACATTTCCAGTGCTGGTTTTGATGAGAGTGTTGATTTTTCAGAATTAAATTATGATAATCAACATATGTGCCGATATATTTTACGTCTCTTCCCTTCTGGTTTCTTTAATGTTGTCCTCGGTGATAAAAGCGTAAATAACCAGGAAATCAAGAATGAAGAATCGAAGAAAATCTCATGTCCACAGCTTTATTCATTAACCGTTAAAAAGAAATGACATGAACTCTTGCGTTGACCAAGAACCACTCCAATAAACCCAAACATAAAGAGAATCAGAATAAACCGAAGAAAAGTATCAACAGTCGTCAGATTATTTGCGGACAAAATCAAAAATCGTCTCATCTTAAGTGAAATATCAGTAAATCTGCTCTTCTAGTTTGGAGGATCTTGAACCGAAAGAAGCAGCAGCAGCGGCGGCGGCGGCGGTGGACACGGTGCCCCCTCAGATGAGTGAACATGTCGGACCGGAGCGCCCCGGGCTGCCGGCTCAGACTGGACTGGGTCTACGGGTACCGGGGCCACCAGTGCCGGAATAACCTGTACTACACGGCCGGGAAGGAGGTGGTGTACTTCGTGGCCGGGGTCGGCGTGGTTTACAACACCAGAGAGCACAGCCAGAGGTTTTACCTGGGACACAACGATGACATCATCAGGTAAGACTGCTGCAACACCTGGACCCGTACAACTCAGTTTATATGAAAAAAAAACACGGGAGTGAGTTTATATTCACCTATTTCCCAGACATTCCCACAGGTGCAGACTAATAAGACCAACCTAATATACTAATGAAGGTGTCTGCACTTCAATGAATGTATAGATTGAGAAATCGATGATTCAGTGACCATTTGTACTGCAGTGTTCATCACAGCCTGAATAGTTGCCTAGTGTTGGAAATAGGATGGTTCCTCTACTCTTAGAGTCTTGCAGGTAGCAGGGCTAAAAATGTAAGTTCATGGGGTCGATAAAAACTAAAGGGTTTGGTCAGCAGGTATAACCACAGAAAACTGGAAACATGGAGGTTTGTCCAGTTGTTGTAGTTGTTCTATCCAAAGTATCCAGAGTGTTGGATTGGGAAAATCATCTGTAGACTTCATGGTAGCAAAAATCACAAACAGCAGCTTTCCATCTCCAAAAATGTGAGGCCACTTATACCTTTTAATCGTATCACTTTAGCCTCTGGTAACAGGTCATTTGTCACAGTTGGTTGCAGTGTAATTACAGTTAGTTGTATTAGTGATATGGTTTGAAATTTTACCTCAGTTGAGCACTAATGAGCTTTGTTGTAAAGGAGCTGATTTGTTTCAGATCTTCAGATTTTTGAGGGAAGTGTAAAAATAGTTGCCTTGTGGTGGTGCAGTAGTGACTGTCCTCTCTCAGGAAAGGTGAATGGTGGAGTTGGAGTGTTGTTATATGGACAGAATGAATGTATGGGTCAGCATTGGCTTCTTTTAACCATTTAACCATTAGCCACCATCTTTTCTAAACCATAACTGGGTAGTAGCATAACCACTGTAGAAGAAGAGAGGATAGAAGAAGAGATGATATGGGATGATGTAATTAACAATGAAAAATCATTTCTAAATATCCAGTGTTTTCACTCAGATTTTTTTCAACAAATTTTGCATGCATAAAACAAGCATAAAAACAAGAGGATGGGCTGAAAAGAAGAAAAAAAAAAGAAGAAAAAAAGCCTGATCCATGGGTTAGGATGTGGCATAAAAAAAACTAATTCCTGCCACTCAAGTGGATGGTAAGAATATAAGGCCTTTATAAATATGGGTTATTACATTCTAAAAATACACCCTGACATAATCTCTTCTGTTGCTTTGGTAGAATGATTTGTTACTTAACACCTTCTGGCCTGAATGGAGATCTGTGATATTACCAGTCATATTTAGGATGACATGCTTTGATGTCTGGCTACATGGCTGAGCATCATTATGTTATAACACACACCTGTGCTTGATAAAGACAGTTTTCAGTATCCAGCTGGTGCCAAAATGTGGTTTTGGATCAGATTCATGTTATGACATGACTGCTTGTGGCACATGTGAACAGGATTTTAATGTTTCTGTGAAGATTAAAGACACAATAAAGCTTCTCTACGGTGAAGCTCATATTTGTATGTTAATATAATAGCAGTTGAATATATGGGGTTGAAAATAGCTTATGCAGTCACATACTTTATTGATAGGAGGAAAAGTCTGCTGAATGAAATAACTGCCAGCAAGTTAAAAAAAAAAAAAAAAAAGAGAGAGAGAGAGAGAGAGAGAGATTTTGTTTGTTTGTTTGTTTCCCTACTTTCACATTGCTCTTCTGATAATTGTCAGATTCTGTCTCGGGGCGACCAGTCCACTTCTCTTGCTCATCTCTGTGTCTCTTTTTTTTCATTTGGGTTGAGATATTTTTCAGAAGCCCTGGTGGGGATTTTATCTCTCCCACACACTTTGGTTTATCCTTCAGTTTCATTGAAGCTAAAACCTAAACAGAAACAGGTCTATACTGTGCCAGAAAACAGCTTTTTAGGGTTTAGATGATTATTTTCTTGTGGGTTTTTTTAGAGGGCTAAAATCACTGCTATCTAAACAAAGTGGATCTTTGTCATGGTTAAATACTGATAGTTTACATTCTAAAATTCAGACCAGCTACCGTCGCTCATTGCCTCTTACAGTTCACCCATCAGCGATGCAGAGAAGCTCAGGAGCAGATGAAGGGAGTTGTTATTCAGGAGTCGCCGTGTGAGCCTCGGGGAGAAACTCGTCTGTCATACATGTAAAACACTCACATTAGTGACTCTTCTCCTGTGTGTAAATATGCCACACTACATTAGATAAACAGGGAGCAGCATAGAGCATTGTTTCAGAGCAGGATGACACTGGAGGAGACTGTTAGCTGTCAGTGGTGATGTAAAATGATGAATTATGAGTGAAATCTCAGTTTATTGCTCACCAAGGAGAATGTAGGTTGTGATGAATGAGTGAATGAGGGAGTGATTTCAGGAGACTGTCCTCCTGTAAAAAAAAAAAAAAAAGGTTGTCTGTGCAGCAGCTTATTATGGCCCACAGCAACAAAATCCATGATGGGAGGAGGTTAGGGTGGATAGATGGGTCAACAAAACAGATCTTTCACACAGGAGAACACTGTTCACTTCCTTTTTGAACCCACTAGTCATTGTTGTTTCTTTAGTCCAATTTTTCACCATTCCACAACCAATTTGAACCCAAACCACAATCAAATCTTTTCCTAAAGCTAACCAAGTACCTTCAATGCCTAATCCTACTCAATCCTAACCATTCCACAACATTAATCACATGTTTATTATTGTTACCATGATGACAAAGCTCTGGTACACCTGCCACTGGTACCCTCCTATAGGTTGTAACTGAGAGTAGGAACAAGTGACCCCTATGGTTGTTTAGTCTGGAGGACTTGTTGGATTTCAGTCATGGCTCTCATGTGAATTTCACGTGTTTAAAATGTAAAAAGTGAAGTAAAAGTGATGGCTTCACATGTCATCCAAATACATATGACCATATGTGAATTTATCATGTAGGCCTATGCGGTGCTGTAAAGTCACATATCTGTGTAAATTTATCACACCTAAAATGTCTCAAAGTCAGACATCTGTTTGTAATGTGAAATGATGTTCGTCATGATGATGAGTGTGTAAAATGTGATTTTGTAAATGATATAATTAAATACTTACTACTAAATTAGGAAACAAACCAATCACTCAACTTGTTACCTTACTTTTGCATTATATCACGCTGAAGTGTTACTTCACGATCACTTCCACTCAGGGAAATATATTCTATCTCTAATAGAGCTACAAGTGACGACACATTTTAAACTTAAAACCTTTTATGTTTTATGTTTCTGTCTGTGTAGCTGTGTTTCCCACATGACTTGAAGGCAGCATTGCTGATTTGATTGCTTTCCACTAATTTTACGCAAATACATAAAATAAGGAGGATAAACAGGATAATGACAGTAAACACAAGAAAGATAAATTCAGAACATATATATTTCTTATATTAACTCATGGCACACCACAGTCTGTGTGGGTAATAACAGATATAATAATATCATGATGTTACCAAATCTGATAAAACAAGAAAACCTGGAGGCTGAGCTGAGATGAAGTCTTAATGAGCTGCTCAACAGAGATCTTGTTAGAGGATGCGAGATGCATTTTCAGGTGATGAATGTGATTTTTCTTACCCAAAGAAATTGAAATTATGAAGAGGAAAAAACACTACAGAGTTCAGATAAACTCATTAAAGAAAATGAAAATGAGAAAATGTAATGCTCTACAATGGATAACCACGGTGATATAATTATAAATTTTATAGTTTTCTGTGGATATGTTGTGACAAACCCCAGAAAACCTTACAAAAAGAAGAAAACATTTGAATGATGAGCCATGTTTCCAAAAAAAAAAAAGCTTCAAAATCCTGGAAAACCCCTTTAAAACCCTGAGCACAGTTTGTGGATCTGTATGAACTAATTAAACATTTGTTCAGAGTGTAAAACCAGTTCACAAACACCCAAAACCTTTAATCTGGGATTATCTGACAATTACATAATGGAGATTCTGTTTCCCAGTCAGGACCAGCTATGAATGGGGTCTCTCACAGTATTGATCCCACAGAGAATCACCAGCATCTCCTCAGATCTACAGAGCTTTTTAGCCTCTGTTAGCTTCTAGTTTTGGTTTTGTGACACATTTACTATCAGGCTTAGTATCTGCATTCCAACTGCCTGCAGCCAGCTGCAAAAGAGACAGGCACAGTTAGAGACTAGATTGTGAACATAGTGAAGCATTTAGTAGCTGAAGAACCCGACAGTTCCCTCAGGAGTTGGTAGAGACCAAAGACAGAGCTAAAAGTAGTAGTAATATTGGACTTAGATTCAGCAGGTGGACACAAACATCACTCCAGATGAATCATGTAGGCCTATGCGGTGCTGTAAAGTCACATCTCTGTGTAAATTTATCACACCTAAAATGTCTCAAAGGTGTTTGCTAAATATGTCAGAACTATACATCTGACCCCAGTGGCAAAAGAATTGGCGTAACTGTTGGTAAAGAAAAATGTATTGTTAGTTAGAGCTTTAACTGTTACTGATTAGCATATCAGTCACATGTAACTCAAGCATAGCTGCGTTAGAGTGAGCAGCTGTACTGATTCAGTCAGTGACAAGATTAGTATAGTCATTCAGTTTGTTAGTGAAGATTCGTTCATACATGAACTGAACTCCTCAACTGCAGTTCTTAAGATGATTGTTGATGTTTAGTTACAGACCAAAGATCTTATACTGTACAGTAAATTCGAATGAACACTTGTTACTTCAATTTATTTTCCCGTTCAGTGTCCTCTTGGGCAAACATTTTTCCAGTCCAGAGTGTTATGTTCTTGTGCAGTGTTGGCAGATTGTTGGGGCGGAGTAAAAGATTTTTAAAGCTCAGGGGGTTCGTGTCGTTATCTCTGCGTGGTTGACTTAGGCTACTGAAACACCTTAGAGCGGGTGGCATTACATTTCATTCAAGTAATTTTGTTGTTGCAAATATGTTGTATGTTAACTAAGTTTTTAGATTTATCTTGGAACAAGATACCTTTTTTTTGATGGTTGTGTTTTAACATCTGTAGCATTTCTGGATGTGGAGTGAATTTCTCCAAGTGTTTGTTTTTACATTTTAAATACATGATTAAACAGAAACCAGAGCTGTGGAGAACAGCAGCAGCAGAAGGGATTTTCTCTGTTGATGACAGCAAATTAGAGCAAGTAGAGGAGGAAGATGATTCAGCGAGGTCACTCATTCATCCTAACATGGTCTCTCTCTCTCTCTCACACACACACACACACACACACCTGGTGTATTCACCTACACTAAACAGCCTATGAGTCATCGGAGCAGCAGGCGTGTTTGGACAGTTTATACAGCAGGCTAGTCAGCTGCGGCCTGAGGTACTCTGTGTGTGTGTGTGTGGCGCGGTGTGTGTGTGTGTGTGTGTGTGTGTGTCACACTAATTGAAAAGCTGGATGCTGCCTCAGCCGGTCATGCTCTCTGATAGGAGTGTTAAATTTGTGTTTGTGCCAAATTATCCCTCACAGCTGACTGCAGGTTCACAGCTGTATCTGAACAAACCACATTCAGTGGTCTGCACATATTTAGACACTAAATCAACTGTCAACAAATGTATCATGAATAAATGAGATCATGTATTGTAATCACTAAATACTATAAAAATACAAAAGATAGATATTTTTAAATTTCCAGTTGTGTGAAGATCAAATTGAGGGAACGCTGTTCAAAGAAACCAGCTGTAATATTCTCAACAAGATGAAGTCACTCCCAGTGACATTTTAGACTTTCCAGTGTCTGCCATCTTTCAAACATGTATCTGTTTTCAGTAATAAAGATAACAAATTTGAAAAGACCCAGTAACAGCAGTATTTGGGTTAGCATTGGCTGCAGGAAATGTCACTGTTACTGGCCTAGTCTGATGCATTGGCCTCTTCATCACTACTGGCACCACAGCCGGTGCTGTTACAGTGGAAATCTGCCAACACACCATTATACTGTAATGGATGGAGACAAGTTCTGGTCTCAGTTCAGAATGGAAAAACTTAAAAATATCCTCAGTGGGCTCAACTAGAACAGATTTAAATGTGTTAACAGTTATTTCCTTCTAGCTTCTGTCGCAACTTTGTTTATAGACATCAAATATGAAGTTCTCCATCTCCCCCAGTCTCATATGTCATAGTGTATTTGTATTTTGTGAAAGCTTCACACAAACATCCTGCTGAAAATAGAGTCTTTTGTTGATTAGGCACATACATAGGAAGAGACACTCCAAGTCAATCCCAGCCGACATATAGAAACAGGCAACAATTCACACTCACATTCACACCCTACGGGCAAAAAAAGAGTCACCAGTTAACCTAACCTGCATGTCTTTGGTCTGTGGGAGGAAGCCGGAGAGAACCCACGCAGGCACAGGGGGAACATGCAAGCTCTGCCAAAAAAAAAAAAAAAAAAGAATCTGAATCGAGGTTTGAACCCTAAAATGAACATTGTTCCTGTATTCAATTTTGTGAGAGGACTGTGACTGTGACTGAAATGACTGAGGTCTGGGAGACTGCCTGCGTGATTGTTATCCATACTATGTAGACCCCGATCAGGGTGAGAGGTGCCTGAGATGTGGTGTTGTTTGTCTTACACTATATTTGGACAGAACCAGTCAATGTTGCACCTAGACCTTATGTTTGTTCCTAGGTTGACTGATCTCTTTATTATAAATTCATCCTATCTTTTGTAAACCCTGGCTTTTTTTTTTTTTTTTTTTTTAGGAAATGAAGCATACCAGAAACACATTGTGAACTAAAATTTCCTTTAATTTCTTCTAATTACTTTTCTCTCTTTTTTTTTTTTTTTGGTGTCAACTGTATTTTGTCACAGATGTGTTGACATAGATCTTAAACAAGCATTTAAAACAGGAGGAGAGGAAGAGGAATTAGTGATGGAAATGAGGAGACAGTTCTAGTGCGACAGGACACAGCCATGCTCTGGTATTCAGCTTGTAAGTTAAAATCTACTAAAAGTCTTCTTTCTCTCTGACTGATGTGCGTGTAAACAGCTGAGATTAAAAGCGACTGAGGAGCCTGTGTAATGAAAACAGCAGCTGGACTCTGTGATTTCTAACTTTATTTGAAGTTTTAGCGTCTCTGGTGAAACACAGACGTCAGTTTTGACGAAGTTGGTGTCTGCTGCACTGCGGCTGCTCTCCTTCTCCTCCCACCAGCTGGAGCTGATGTGGAAAAATCTGCAGACGACTGAGGTAGTAATTACATTTGCATTTTAGTCACTTAGCCAACGCTGTAATCCAGGCTGACTTACAGTGAGAGTGACAGGAGAATGAAAAAACATCAGTCAGCGGGTCAGCAAATTTTACAAGCAATCAGAAGTAAGGAGGTCAAAGGTCACAGTACAGAGTATTTTAAAAAAGCTTTAATTTAATTTGAGCTTTTTTTTGGCTAAAAATAATTTAGCAACAATAACTGGCTTACTGGAAGCATACTTTATTCAGATATTGGTTTCACTTCAGTTAAGCTAAGAAATATTGAATAAAGACAGAGTTACAAACCACTCACAAAATATAATGACAGAAATAAGAATAGTATTGAATAAATTGTTTTATTATATATTTTGTACTCCTTGTGAAATACTCAGTGGTGGAAGAGAAGTACTTAGATCTTTTACTTAACTAAAAGTGCCACTACCTCCAATATCAGTTATTTAAGTATAATCACAGAAGTGAATTTCAAGTACTGAATGTGAAAGTACTCAATGCAGAAGAAAGGGCCCTTTGACTATTACCGTGATATATTATATCATTAGATCATATTCACTCATGTATTAATGCGTATGCAGCATTGTCCTGTTGTAGTTGTTTTTCTGCTATTCCTAATTTTTTTAGCTATTGTATATAGGGCTGCAACTGATAATTATTTTCATCATGGATTAATCTCTTGATTATTTTCTTGGTTAATCAATTGACCGTTTGAGTTGAACTGAACACAAGCTGAGGTTGTGCAGATTTGTCCAATATCATCTTGCTCTCTGGTGACAGGTTTGTTAATCTATAATACACTGGGTCAAAGCATAAAACATTATTACATAATGATTCTATATCATGTGAATTTATAGGGTTAGAAATAATAATATAAGTTATACTGCATGTTGAGTTTTTCATTCCTGCCTGCATTTTTTAAAAAAAAATCAGAAGCTCTCAGTTTCTGCAGCTTCTTGTGTCAAAAGCTCTGAATCATAACTGCTCTCATTTCTCCCTCTGTCCCTGATAGCTTGCTTCAGTAATTGCAGGCTCCATGTTGGCGCATTAAATTCATGTTGAGTTTTTCTGAAAGGGAGAGAGTGGGACTGTCTTTTTCTTTCATTGGCTCTTTCATGGCCAAGGCCTCCCGGGGGGCGATCAGCCTTTATGTTCCTCTGCAGCGAAGCATCAGGCTTCTGCTGAATAGCAGCAATTATTATCACAGGCTGGATGCTGCTGTAAAGAGCTCACATTTCCAGCTCACTTCAGATCTGTTCAGTTCACTTAGTTCACTTCTCTTCAGTTTGCTGGTTTTAATCTAACTTCACTTCAAACTAGAGTTAAAATGGTCTTCCTGAATTCTCTGACTCCTGGACCCAGGTTTAGTATTTCTTTCAGTTTTGCCAATCTGACGTACATTCACTTTATGAAAGACTGAAGCGAATGGTCAGAGTTCAACATCATTTCATCAAATCCAAAGCCAGAATTGAATACGCTTATTGAATTCAAATCCTTTCCAATCCCTTTAAACATTGTGGTTTGGGTTAAAATGACTACCAGTCTTCCATGTTTAAGTGATATTTTGCTGACCCATCCATCCATCTTGACCTCCTCCATATGCAGGCTTTATTTCTCTATAATAATTTAACCCGATTTCCTTTGCAGTCATAATCACTGCAGCTACTAGAGGGCACTGAGATGTAAAGCCTATTGGTTACATACATGCAATGTTTAAGACTTCACCACAAGAAACGCTAAACTTGAGTGATGAGTTGAGCATTGGCCAGCTAACCTTACTAACACTGTTAACATTTCCTGTGGTTGTTTGTGGTACCACAAGCTTCACATTAAAACATATTTATTTTGAGACATATCCAGAGAGTGTTCTGTTGGTAACAGTACCCTTTCAAGTTATCTTTAGCTGACTGCAAGCAATGGGCTCCTGCTGCTGAGACTGTGCTGAAAAATAGTAATAAATAAGGTCATGTCATGCACAGGGGATCATCAAGGAAACTAAATATATACAGACATTGGTGTTGTCCTTAAAGTTAAGTTAAGTGTGCGTTCTGTCCGTGTTTCACTCTGCTAGCTGCTGCAGTTGAACATGCACAGACGATACGGACAGTGGTGGATACATGTCGTTACTGAATATTATATGTAGCTGTTGTGTTAGTTAGGCTATGCTTTTATACAGTACAGTGCTGCTCTATCAATCTCTGTAGCATAAAGTAAAAAAGAATCAAAAGCAAATGTCAAAAAGAGGAAGCAAGACTAAAGTAAAATACAGGAAAAGTCCAGCCTTGTGTGTTTCTTGGAGGATTTACAAATGTTAACTGGCTAGTGTCGAGCTTTGCACAAGAGTACACGCTGCAAGGGCAGTACATGTGTTTTACACATTAGTGACTGTACAGTTCTTATGGTATGAAATCACACGACCAATGAGGATTCAATTACTGCCCAAAGCGTTGACTAGTAGTTTTAGTAGTTACTCTACTAGTTTTGTTAGCAGTAGTGAGTGAGTGCTGCTAAAACTGCATCTAAAAGGATGGTTGGCGACATCATTTTTCTTGGGTGTCAGTGTGTGTGTATGTATGTTAGCGCTGGACAAAAATGAATGTGATAATCCCTGCTACTGGTATTTTTGATAGTTTGACCCAAATTGAGTCTAAACTAGTATATACTGCCTTCACTCATAGTCTGAAAAGAGAGAGGGAGAGAGAGAACGAACGCTAAGAGAAAACCACTGCCCTTCACCTTCAGTGACAGTGAACGGTGTCAGTTTTATGTGATGTTGCTGGTGTGATGTCAGTATGACTATCAACAGACCTTTTCCCTTTTCCGTTTTTGCTGGGAATCAAGTGCGAATGAAGCATATTGTTTTTCATCTACTCGACATATCATGTCAGTGTGTCCTGCACTCTGTGGCCTGAAAGGTGCATAACACTTAAGACTTGAAAATTCAAAATACTTTGTACGTTTAGAGGTCTGCAAAGGGGCGATGTAACTTCCCAACACTAGTGTGTGTGTAATGATGATCATACTAAAGCACTTACACACTTAAATTCAATTTTTTATGTCTGTTTCTGAAGGAAATTATCACACACACATTTTCATGTCATTGTCTCACTTTTAATGTGATAAATGAAGATGAACTGTGACTGAAGGATCTGGTTTAGTGTGTGTTCAATTCATCAGGACAGACTCTCTCTTTCTCTCTGTCCTCTGTTTCTCCTTTCTTTCCTCTCTCCTGTCCCACTTCCTGTTGGTTGCCTACAGGCAGAACCTGACCGACCAACACACACACACACACACACACACACACACACACACACACACACACAGAGGAAGTACTAAACCAAACCAAAGGACCTCATTATGGTTGCTGTGTAGTTTTGATGGTATTTCTGCTTGACTGCATAAAATAAACCAGGAATCTAATAGCTCAGCAGCTGAGGGAGAGAGAGAGAGAGTCAAACTGATGAGGTTGAGTTGTTGTTTAGGTTAGTGACGGCTTATATTTTCCATCAGAAAAAATATTTTGTTTAACTTGACAAATTTGTCTTTAAAAATCTCCTTAACTGTTACAGTAGAAAAGCCTCTTAAGAGCATCAGAGAACACAGACACATTCAGCTAGTAGTCTGACGTGGGTTGCCAGCTGAAGGTAGAACTGCACAGTAATTCTAATCAGTAAAAGAGTGAAGGTCCAAATGCAGTTTTATCAAGTGTGTTTGAACAAACATAACTACCTCTCCAGTTGCACTTGTTCTCAGCAGGAAGAAGTTGTGAAAACAATACTGCTATATCGTGACATTTTAAGTTGATATGTTGAACTTGTTATTAATCATTTGCTTATTTCAACATCCAGCTGTTACAGAGCTACAGGATGATTCATTAGATGTTTGTGTTTATTCAATTAATCTAAGTCCAATATTCGCTTTTAGCTCTGTTTTTGGTCTCTACCACCTCCTGAGGGAAATATCTGTCTTTTTAGCTGGTACATGCTCCACTGTGTTCACCAGCTAGTCTCTAACTGTGTCTGTCTGTTGTTTGCTGCTGAGCAGGTAGTGTACAGTGACTTTTTTTAAGCTTCTTTAAGGGCAGCTTCCTGCTGCAGCTGAAGACAACACTATGAGAGCAGAAGGTGTAAACCGAAACAGTAAAGTTCTGGTCCAGACAGATAAACAACGAGCTGAAACTCACTTTAAAGCTCTGTAAAGCTGTGGGATGCTACAGATTTTAGCTAAAACTGCATTTCATTGTAATTAAGAAAATGCTGAATATAGCCATTTTAAATGGGAAATTTTTGCTTGTGTGCAACCAAATGTCAACTTTCTTCCTTCAAACGTTTCTGATTTGATGTTTTGGCCTTGAAAGCATTTGAAAAACAAACTGTGGAGAATTTGTAGAAGTCACATCTCCAGAAGAGAAAAACAATTATCTCCCAGCTCTCAGACCTGATTCTCTCCCTGTCTCTCTCTCTCTCTCACACACGCACACACAGATTGTGTTGCTGTTTGTGTTTCCAGTCGCAGAGAGTTAAATATCTGTTGGTTTCTGTGTTGACATACAGATTACCCAAGAGACACAATGCAGTGGAAACACTGAAACACACACAATGGAAACAGGAACACACACACACATTTACATATAGGTAACACACAGAAACACACTGTCATTTAAAATAACTCACAAACGAACACACACCGACACACTGAGCTGCACTGTGATGATTAACATTTTTAGTGGATGAGTTTAGATTTAAGTCTTCACGTTAAATCAAAAGAACCATGCTAGTATTTTTGCAATAACATGAATTGATATTACTGCTTACTGCAGACTATTTTCCCAAATTACATTAATCAATAATCTTTTCAATTATTTCAATTCATTCAAGTACAGGAGACTGGACTTAAGTATAGGACTAAAGTAAAGGTATGAGTAAATGTGGATTCAACAACTGCTCCTCTCTGGTTTAGACTATAAAGATGATGGCAGGTTTGCATAAAATCGTGGGTGGATTATTGTGGCTTTAAAAACAATATTAAGATATGATGAATGTACAACTATGATTCTTCAGTCAACAGCCTCCTTTTCCTGTGATATAAATTAAGTGATAGATTACTAATGGTTGAGGGAGTGTTGGGCTTCATGCATCCCTTAACACAGAGGGCAAAGGGGCTGTCAATGTGACCTGCAGGCTCATCATCATCAATGACCAAATCAACCACTTCTGCCAGAACCGCTAATACAGAGCTGAGTCTAACCAGCAGGGACACCCTGGGCACGGAGTGTGCGTGTTTGTATCCCTGAAGGAGGGGAGTCTTCTCAAGCGTAGCATAGCTCATTTCCCTCTCACCAGGGGAAGACACTATGCTAACTGGCTAAGCTGATGAAGAAGGAAGCTAGCGTTAATGTCGGTAGCCCTGCTAGCGGCTGGGCTTGCAGCCAGAGCAGTCAGTGATGCGTTCACTGGCAGCAGAACGATGCTGCCGGCTGTTGTTTCAGGCTGAATGATGTTGTGTGAACTCATGTTTAAGTTAGCAACTACTGTGGTATTGTTTGGTTGAGTCAGAAATCAAGATAAGGCCTTAAAGTCAAGCTGGTATAACAGAGGACAAATCTTTGCAGCCATCTTTTGGAATGTCAGTTTTGACAACTGATGTAATCCCATAGGTGTAGCAAGGCAATAAGTAAGTGGTAAGTTTATTGTTTGAGTTCCTCTGGGAATGCTTGTTAAAATAGCAAGCTTAAATAATAGTATGTAGTGTTTTTCTGTTTTGGGTTTACCTGCTCCTTGCAGTAATTTAGTCTTTTCTAGTTTTATCTGTTTTACTGAAGTTGTGGATAGTTTTTGCAGTTGCAGTATCTGTGTTATTGTATCTCTTATTGACAAGTTTGGGGAAGCAGTTGTGTGCTGCTCTTTGTCAGAGGTGGGAAGTTAATCAGACATACATTTGCCGAACCAACTAGCTAGTCCTCATCCCTCAAAGCTTACTGTTTAAAAAACTTCTGATTAAGCACAAATCCCAACTTTGTGAATCTTGTTCATTTTTATTTCCAAGAGCTGAATGGGCTCTTTGTCTTTGTTTGCCTCCAGTGGCTGATGGGGGAAGAAAGACCCGGTAAGACTGTCATTCTTACTAGCCGTTCATACAGTGGTCTCTGACCTCAGGCGGTGGAAGAGCCTATTATGTCTTAGGGAATGGGATTTTTATTTTTTTTTTTTTAATGTCAGGCTCTTTTTTCTAGGCCCAGACACCGAACACAGTGACACACTTTCACACTTGGAAGCTGCTCAGTACAACCACAGTCTGCACTGGAGCAGTCAGGGTTAAGGGCCTTGTTCAAGTGCACCTCGGTGGTGGTAATGAAGAAGGGCCAGATTTATTCACCTGGTAACAACTGGTGACCTTCTGGTCACAAGCCCTCTTCTCTAACTTGATGAGAATGCAGCCAAGAAGACGCTGCAGGCTGGACAAATGAAAAAGAGCAGTGCTTCCTTAAATCTTCCCATAGAGAGCATGTGACGATGTCTCCCACATGGTGGATGAGATTGTCCCAACCAGGGACCATTATTTTCCACAGGTTGCATTTAGTTATTACATACAAATATGGCTCTGGTCTTTTCTTCTCACTTTAGCCTGCGTTAGGCTAGGGCCACAGACAAGATTTCAACTCTGACTTCTTTGACCAACACACACACTTACCAAATCAGTGCTTACTGGGCTGATAAATAAGTACTGATAATTAAAAATAATTCCAGCGTCTCAGAGTAAGAATTTGTGAGATTTTTGACTGAGCATAAAAAAAGAATCACAGCAAAAGTACAAGTGGGTTGAGCTTGAAATTAAGTCATTATTTGGATTTTTGCCTCTCAAGATCCCTGTTCAATATCTCACAAAGACCTCAGAGAAGAGAGGAATTAATTCCTAGATATATGCTTTTTTCATTTGACAGAGTTTGTTAATGGCAGCAGCGTGCAGCACAGGCCTGGTGGCTCTGTGGATTCACAGCTCAGTGGTCTTCATTAAGATGATGACTAAGAAATTATCTGTCCAGCATCCCACCGCCAATCTGCCCCACAGCCATGAATGTTCCCACGATCTGCTGGCACTCAAACACACTTAAGCACACACTATTCCTACACACAGATTTACTCAAACACACACAAACCCCTCAGGGTGTTATGTCACTCATCAGTGCAATTCTGAAAGGTCTGGAAACTGAATTTAAGCTACTTATTGTAAGGAGAAAGAGAGAGCGATAGACATAAGGGGAGAGAGAGACTGAACTCCTTATCATGCCTTTAAAAGAAGAGAAGATGTAGACTTTATTTTAGGAAAATGTTCTCTCCTCAGAGGCAGTTATTAGACTTCTTATCCATTTTTCTCTGGAGGCAGCAGATACCTAGCAGCAACTTTTTGGGCAAATGTAAAAAAGCAATATTTCCACAGGAGTTCTCCATAAGGCAGCTTCCATTGAGGTTTCTTTTCCTTGCTGCCAGAAAACATGACAATTTCCTGTTGAATGGATTTGTTCCAAGCAACATTTTTTGCCTAGATTACACGATCGAACAGCTCGCTGCATCATTTCCCTTAAAGCCACAATCACATCACTGCTGCTGAAACTGGAGTTGGACAGCGTTCTTACAGATTAGAGTTTTACAGTTTGTGTTTGTGCATGACTAGTTTAACTGTCAGAATAATGTATTTTAAAAGTTATTATATTTCTTACAAAAGCGAACCATGGAGCTGATTTAATCCTCAAGCAAATATAGGCACAGTGCTGATCTGTTGCACCCTGTCAGTGGGACGAACACAGAGAAGCTCACTTCTTTTGAAGTTCAGGCAACCAAAACCACTTGTGTAAGGTTAGGAAAGGGTTGTAATGGTTGAAAGAAGCCGGTGTTGTAGACTTGAGACCTGGGCTTGCGTCAGACTTAGGTCATAAAAATGATGACCTGAAATTTGGCATGGACTTGAGACTTACTCCAACTTGGTCTCAGCCATGTAAAATACTTTTAACACAACTTTGAAAAATAAATGTTTAATAATAAATTGTTGTGTCACTGTCATTGTAAACATTCAGACCTGAAAAAGTGGCATCTTCACCTGAAATTTATATTTGATTTATATTTGAAGCCCTAAATGATATGAAAACTTGACTTGCATTTGTCTCAAGTCTCATTTGACTTGATTTTCAAGTAATTTTGATGATTGACGATGAAATCCAATCCAATTTGGCCATAATTGAAATTTAACTAAAAAGACTTCACAACTGACTTAAGACCCACTCTAGTAGACTTGCCTCAAAAGACATGGGACTTTGGTTGGACTTCCTCTTGAATGACTTGAAACTTGGCTTTTTCTCCCAACTGACTTAAACCACGAAATAAGACCTGCTATAACAGACTTAAGACTCCTCATCAATGTCTGGAATGAGCTGAGACTAGACTTACTGGTCAAGTCAAATCATTCAATTCTTGGTTTTAAATGACCAGAGATTTGATTCAAATTTGTCTTGAATGACTTGATATTTGATTTGGATCTTCATTGAATGATTTGGGATTTGACTTGGGCTTATGTATAATGACTTGAAACTTGACTTGGACTTGCCTTAAATCAAATGAGCTGGAGTTACTTACTTCTTCTGACAGACTTGAGACTTCATCTGGATATTTGTCAGATAGACTTAGAGACTCAGACTTGACTTTATTGATCCCTTTGGGATGACTCCCTCAGGGAAATTAAATCTAAAGATGACTTGAGATTTGAGATTAGATTTTTGATTGGAGTTGGACTTGTCATCATTGTTTGAGATTTGACTTGGACTTCTCTAAGAAGACAAGATTTGATTTGGACTTGGGATTTTACTTGGACATATTCTAAATGGACTGAGGCATGACTTGAATTTAGGCTTAAAGCTTAAAAGCATAGAAATGACATGTGAAAAGTCTTGAAAGTGGCCTTGTATTTGTATGCAGACCCATGAGATCACGTTGGTTTTAGCATGTTTCTGTTCTTGAAAATAAGTTTTTCTATGTGATTTTGAATAATATGCAGCAACATGCAGAACCCACAGTTACTACATATCAAGGGCTCCATACTCAGTACACTATAAACCCACACTATTAATAATAACATATTAAGGATGAAAACTGTTAGTAACAACAGAAGAGAAGCAGAAATCTCAGGGCATTGTAAGATATAAAAATATTATTAGAAGAGACTCTTGTGTGTTCTCAATTACCCATAGAAGGACAACTGGGGAAAACAAGCCATTGTTTTATTACACACACACGCACACAGAGGAGGAGATCCTCTGGGCTATTTATAGAAGCTGTCCTGATTTCACCACCTGCTATAAATAAAATCACCTACACTGAATTTATTCTTAGCTGCATGTCTGGTGTTTATAAAGCTGCCAGAAAGACAGAATAAGCCTAATAAACTACAGTAGCATGTAGCACTGAGGAAGTTAAAGGGCAGAGGTGACAATGTGTTGCTTCTGTGTCTCTGGATTGATGATGGAAGACACGGAGATGAAACAGAGATGAAAGAAAAAGGGTGGGAAGGTAGAGAGGATAATTTCTAAGCACTGAGCACAAACAGGGAGGAAATATGACATCTCACATACACACATACACAAAAAGAGCTAGTTAATTTATTATTCATATGGCATTTACAATATTCATTGGAGGATGTGTGCTCATTCCAGTTTAATTGGCACTATTAAAGTAAGTGCCTCTATATGTGTGTGTGTGTGTGTGTGGTGTGTGTGTTCATTACCAATTAACTCCTGTGATGAATGTTTCCCAGATTGCCCGCTTTCAGTCAGATCTCCCCGCTGGCAGCAGCAGCCTCTCGGTGGCTTGTCTCTCCCTCAGACAGGGCTTTGATCTGCAGAAAACAGACGCTGCCGCTCACTTTCTACAGTTTTCATTCAGACGATTTGTCACTTGGCCCTGCAAGCTAAAGCCAAGTCTGTCACAGCCAACACATCACGCTGTAATTTGGGAAAGGTAATTGAATTTTAGAAAGATATGTAGCTCCACTTTCAGGTGACAACATCACTTAATCAACTGTCATCACAAAAAAAACTACAGCATTGGCTATTTGTTCAAGAACTTAAAAATCCTGTGTGCTCATATCCTTAGCAATGCCCTCTAGTGGTAAGGCAAACAATGACTGTCATCTCTCAGCAGCAAATGCAACAGTTTTCTGTATTGTTCTGGTGACCTGTTTTAAGCTTGATTAATAGTAGATGTAAGGGGTTGAAAGGAGTCTTGCCATAGCTACCTATGGTATAGGTTTTGAATGAATAATAATAGTAATAGAGCATTAGATTTCACCTGTTCATATCACCTCATTCATTCACAGTGTGTGCGTGTGTTAGTGTCCTTCACTCTAAAGACTTCCACTTGATGTCTTTATATAAACCACAAAATTTGCTTCAAGGGGCTTTAAAATCTATATAGCAAACAGCACCCTCTGTCCTTAGACCCTTGATCTGGCTATGGATGACTACCACCATCACCTGTTGGGGGGCCAGGTTCAAATGGGGAAAAAAATGAGTGTGAACATTATACAAGCTGTATGTACAAATACACAAGACAACCCCATGCAGGTTCAACTGTGTCGGAGTCTTTACACCTCGTCTACACTTTCAAAATAGAATGTCAGAAATTGTTTGTCTTTCATCAGTCTCTATATAGGATGCAATAATGTTGATATAAGTGGATTTTACAAAACCCCAGTTTTTTTTAGCATCCAGTGCTAACATTTTTTAAAACATATTCTCTATATAGTCTCAAGCATGGCAACTCTGGAATTGTTACAGTTACTAAGCCACTAAAATAAACAATCAAGGTTTTCTCATGTTGAGTTCATGTTAGTTGCAGGTCTGTGGTTAGACGTGAACCTCTGCAACCTTATCTGAAATTTCTAGAGATGCAAAACATGTAAGCACAACATGCAACACAACACTTTAAGGAACCACTGTGCATTGTGCGTAACTATTAATGTAAAAATATGTAAATAATATACTCTGTTTAAAGCTTTACTCATGCCTTTTCTGTCTGTCTAATCTTAAACAAATCACAGCTACAATAGTCTGTCTCTCGCTCCAGGTGAATCATTAATAAAGCACATTATCACCACTCCACACAGTGTCGGCACACACACAACAGTCTTTTTTTAGCAGCTAGTGAAATTAGTGCAGTTTCTATAAATAATCGAGGGACTCCATTGTGTGTGTGTGTGTGTGTGCATGTGAGTGAGTGAGTGAGAGAGAGAGAGAGACCCCTGGCTGGTGTGATTTCAACTAACAGATGGCGGTTTGTCCCAGGGATATGCACGGAGAGGCGAGGTAGAAATTTGGGTGTAAAGACCAACAAAACCAAAATGAGAGCATTTAAATCAAACTGCAGGAAAGAGGAGAAATGAAAAAGGTGCAGGGAAGAAGAAAAGAAACTAGGATGGATTGTTAGACTCAGAAACAGGGTGAAGGCTGGGGGGGTAGAGTTTTTGGCAAAGGATGGGAATGATTAGAGGAAGGAGGAGAGCCAAGATGAACAGGGAATTAAACTGGATAAATATATCAGAAGAAAATGTTGAAGGACATCAACATCACAATTTGTTGATTCTCACTTGCTCATATTTTGCCTGATATGTTCCTGAAATGTAAACTGTGTGTTGTTATTTGGCTTTTCTGCTGCCAGATTTGTTTGTCTGAAGATAAACTTAAGGTTCATGTGTTTGCCATGCCAGTGCCTTGGCTCTAGGGATAGCATTGTTGCTTGGTCCACAGCTTTGGTGGACTAAAACATCTGAACAACTGTTGGATGGTTTCTCCTGAAATTTAGCGCTACCATAAGGTTGACATTTGTGATGTCAGCAAAATATTTCATCAAGTAATGGATGGATTTCCATGAAATTTTGTTTGTTTTTGTTTTGATCATTTCATGTTCCCCTGAGGATAAATGGTAATAACCCTGGTGATCATCTAGTTTTTAATTTGTCTAATACTTTATACCTCACAGCCTCACAGAGCTGTTAGCATGGCTAAAAATGAAAATGAAAAAAGAACTCTGCTGTCCCACCTCCAAATTGAGTTTATGCTGCACCCACCTGACTTAACAAGTTCAGACTCTTAAGATTGTGCATCTTACTATGGCATAATCTGCTAAAGAACGTTTTCTATCTTTGTTAGTTTTGGAAAAACCTTTACTTAAACTGTAGCCTGTGTGAATTAATTTGACTGTATGGCTGTCTGATCCAGTCAATCAGAACCCACTGTTCTCTGTGGTTATGGTGTAATACATGATAGACATGGAATTCTCAAAACACGTTACTGCAATTTTTATTGTTCTGTTTGGGACATTAGTGAAATATCTGTTCTGTTTCAATGTAACTCTGAGGAACCATTTTGCGGTTCTAAACAGAACCCTTTTTTTCATTTAGGGTGAAAATGCTTTGATGCTCTCCATCAAAACAAAACAAACAAAAAACAGTCTCATTGATTAATGTGATTTAGCCCCTAGGCTATCACACACGCACACACGCACACACACCCTTACAATATAAGGGCCTTCAAGTGTATGTGTGTGTTTCCATAAGCATTAATGGACTATACATAATGTTAATGTTTTTGCATATATGTTTGCAGGTGTAGATAACATTATGTAATGTGTGTGTGTGTGTGTGTGTGTGTGTGTGTGTGTCCTCCACTCTAATGGCCTCCACTCAGTGTCTCCATTATTCTCCGCTCTTTCACTCTCCCTCCTACACAGACGTGACTTCCATCTTCACATCGATTTCTTTTTCATCACATATTTTTCCTCTGACAGTCTTTTAGCCTGACAAAGACCCTCAAAGATTTCTTTAAGGTTTTGTTCAGATAGTGGATGTAAAAGCATGTTGGTGATAACAGATAGCTACACTGGTATTGCAAGTCAAACACCTGATAATACTCCCTGTGTAGGCCTCTGGTCCACTATCTTATATAACTCAATATATCTCTTATTCAGCATTTCTTTCATCTTTCATTCCCCAAAAAAAAATACTGTCTACTACATGTCTTGATTAGTTAAATAACTACAGTAGTGTATTGCTGTCAACACGGTGAAAAAGTATTTCTTTATTATGTATTATTATGTATGTCGCCACAACTTGTTTGGAATAGTATTTCTTAAAGGCAGCTAAAAAAAGAAAAATGAAATAAACAATGATACTATAACATTTTTAACATGTAACAGCCTTATCTAGACATTTGGAATTAACCACAGTATGTATTTTTTAGTTATTTGTGTTTTTATGTATGTCAGTGTGATTTGGAAGGTGTTTTCCTACTTCTGAAATAGACCCAAAGTTCTGGTTTCCCTTTTATATTTATGTACCCTTGCTTTTGTGAGCTGCTAAGTATAATGTATAATGCTGATGTATGCATACACTGGTATATAATATATTATTTGCAAACATATTTGTCAGGTAAGCTGACAGCAGACAGACCAAGCTAGTTCTTAATATGTTTTTAATCTCTTTGAAAGAACAATTAGACAAATATCTAATTGGCAGTTGTATACAGTTTAAATTGGTAAATACAAAATAAATTGATAAATAGCAATAAGTATCTAAACAACCGTCTAAAAGGATAGACAAGATAATAAGGCATAAAAAGCATAAAATTCTTGTATTTGTATTTGTATTTTTTGATTGATTGTGAAGTTATTTCTGTCTCTCATTTTATAAGTGTGAAAACTATTTCATTGGCAGTATAGCTGATAGTAGTACTAGTAGCAGGCTTGTACTAACAGCAGCAGTACTACTCCTACTACACGAACGAGTTGTAGTAGTAGTAGTAGTAGTAGAAGTAGTACAGTAGTAGTAGTACATGTCATAGCCATGTGTCATTGACCAGTGAACATCAGTCTAATGATAGGAATGTAGTCACACGTGCATAGGCAACACAAATACCTGGACATTTTCAAAATAAAAGTCTAAAATGTGTAGAAACAAAACAAAAGCATCAAAAAATGATTCACAGTGTTAATAAAATCATAAATGAACAATAAGACACAAAGGTACCGTGTGTACCAGGTGTTTGGTGTTTTCAGGTGTGTGTGTTTGTTTCTGTGTGTGTGTGTTTTGTGATGTTTGACCTTGACTCTACAGTTGTTGTGCTCAGTCCTCGCCTCCCATGCCCTTGGCGATGTGGTCGTCATGGCAACCACAGGAGCTAGCAGGCTCATTGGCTGGCAGGTTGAAGAGGAGACTGGATGTCGAAGGATGTGTGTGTGTGTGTGTGTATGTGCGTGTGCATGTGCATGTGCAGAGCAGATAGCATCCCTGGGATCAATGGAGCTCTGTGGCTGGCACACCTGTTCCATTTCTGTTCTATTTTATTCTTCTGTTATTTCATACACAGTCTCTCCATGTTCTACACACTTCTGATAGTAACATTGACCTTTCCTGACTATACACACACACACACACAGAGAGAGAGAGAGAGAGAGCGCACTGTGACTTTTCTCTTTTACTTTCTATCTCTGTTGCTCTAACAATAGACTGAGGAGGATGTAAGGACAGACAAAGATCTGTTAATGTCAGATCTGGTTCTCATTGAAGTAAGTGAGAGAAAAGCCAAGGTCACACTGACATGACCCTACACGCACACATACACACACACACGAACTTCAATCATCAGGGATCATTACACCGTCAACAGAGCGGAGAGGAGACTGTGTCTCTGTGTGTGTGTGGTGTGTGGTGTGTGTTGATAATGATGCTATTAAGCAGTGAGTGTATTTATAGCACTCTCTTTGTAAAGGAGAACACACACTGACCCTCTGAGATAAAGAGGGAGATGAAGAGTGGAGAGAGGACAGGTTTATAAAAGTTTATTTTATGATCTTGGAGTTGTTGTTCTTCCTTTTTTTGTTTGTTTCTCTCATTTATTTATAGATATGTCATGTATGTGCAAAATGGAATAGAGTCAAAACATTTATTTTCAGTCCATAGATGACATCAATTTTTCTCTCTCTCCCTCCCTCCTTCCTCCCCTCCCCCCCCCAGCCTGGCGTTGCACCCGGAGCGCTCCCTGGTGGCAACGGGTCAGGTGGGGAAGGACCCTTATGTGTGTGTGTGGGACTCCTTCACTGTCCAGACCATCTCTCTGCTCCGTGATGGACACACACATGGCATCGCCTGCCTCGCATTCAGCGCTGACGGACAGGTGACAAACAAACACACACACACACATGCATACACAAGTTTCGTGTTTGAAGTGGCACACACATGCACACTGCACACATTTAGTGAGCATGATTAATGAACATAATCTGATTCTGCCAGCAGACCCGTGTGGCTGTGTGTGTGCCCAACAGATGGTTTTTGTCGTTAAAGGACACTTGTGCATCAACCTAAAGGTCATGAAAAAAGTGCTTTGCGCATACACACACACACACACACACACTCTGACAGCAGGATAAAAGAGGGGGAGGGAAAGGGAGAGTAATGGGAAAGGACAAAAGAAGTAGGATGTATAATATATGGATGTATAGAATATGGTAGGTCTATATATAGCTGTAGTAGTAGTAGTAAGATGATAATGATGGTTATTCTTCAATTCTTGTTTGGTTCAGTAACTTGAATGAACTGACAACAGCCCTGATGTACAAAAGCTGACACATACAACAAGAAAAACAGAGGCAGATCTCACTCAGTCATATTTCAACATGAGTATTTGTGTTATTGTGTTATTACAGGTCTACCTGATATTTATTCTACATTTAAATTGAGATGTAGGATAAATAATCTGAATTTTAGATTTGGTTGAAATGCTTGATTGAGATTGTAGATACATTTTATTTCATTTTAACTGATCCCAAACATTAACACCAGGGTGTTTTGTAAGATGTTAGACAAGCTACAGGGTGTTAAGCAGATTCTTGAGATTTTGAGTAGGGAGGGTGTTCAGTGGAGTGTTAAGATGTCAGGTACAGTGTTAGGTGAGACTAACATCAGCGCTGTCAGCACAGTGGGTTAACCGACACAGAGGAATCAAATACACGCAAGCACATGTTCCTGATGCTTTACATTACTTTGTAATATATTGTAATATATTTTTTAGCACTGTTAAAGCAAGAAACACAAATTGTTTTCTAGTGCAGGGAAACAGAAACAACATTAAAAATATGCTAACATAAATAGCTGCCTTAATATACTGTTTGTCCAGATTCTCAGAATGGTATAAACTGCTGCAATGTCTTGACATACAGTGGTGGAAAAAAGTTTTCGGACACCCTTAAAATTTTACACAATCTCAAATATTAGCATGAGATATTTGGGGAAAAATCTTTTTTGTGTTTCAAAAGGTGTGGTTGCTATTAGACAGACACAAAGAAATACAAATGATATTATTTTGTTTATTGTTTACAAGAAAAACTAACAAAACTAAATTCTTGACAGTTTCAATATGTCAGTTCTCAACACTGTCGGTATCAAAGTCAACAAATAACAGAGAATGTGTTCAAAACTGAACAAAAAATAAATAAACCACCACATCATCAAATTAATATTTAGTAGTCCTGCCATTAGCATGCAGTAGAGCTCTAATCCTGGCTGGCATGTTCCCCACAAACCTTTCACATTGTTGAGGGGTAATCTTGTCCCATTCTTCTTGAATTACTGCTTTTAACTCTTCTAAGTT
Organism: Lates calcarifer; assembly: GCF_001640805.2. Lineage (NCBI taxonomy): Eukaryota > Metazoa > Chordata > Actinopteri > Centropomidae > Lates > Lates calcarifer. Next base: position 20,510,810 of record NC_066848.1, read on the forward strand.
CTTTGGTTTATGCTTTGAAACAGACCTTTTGATAATCCACCACAGATTTTCATTGGGGCTCATGTCCGGGGATTGAGCTGGCTACTCTAAGACCTGGATAGAATGCTCCTGCAGCCAAGTTCTACTGGCCCTGGATGTGTTGCAAGGGGCATTATCTTGTTGAAACATCCAGGGAGCATGTGGGTTTCGAGAATGGTACAATACTTGCCAGAGTTCAATGTGCTATCACAGATGACCAACACCAGCAGCACTCATGCATCCCCAAACCATGATACTGCCTCCACCATGCTTGACAGTAGATACTGTACATCCTGGAGATAATGCTTCGCCTGGCCTTCTGTGTACCCTCACATTATCAGGAGGATAAATCTGGAAACTGGACTCATCTGACCACAGAATCTTCTTCCAATTCCTGGCTGTCCAGTTCTTGTGTGCTTGGGTCCAACAACGCCAGGCTAACCTCTGTCTCTCATTGATCAGGGGCTTCTTGACAGCCTTGTAGGACCTTAAGCCATGATCTAAAAGTTGTTCACGTACAGTGCGGGTGGAACACTGGACACCAGTTTGGTTTGACCACTGCTGCTGAAACTCCTGTGATGTCATTCGGTGGTTTTCCCTGCAAATGCAGATCAGGATGCGATCATTTCTTGCTGAAGAAACCCTTGGATGCCCAGATCTTGGTTTGTCTTCCAAGCTGTTGGTTGGAGTGTATCCAACTACTGAAGGACTGCATCTGCACTTCCTGGCTATCTGGCAGCCGCTGTACCTTCCTAGCTGAAAATCTGTATCTTCAGGCTTGTTTCCTGCGTTAGGTTCCTTGTTTTAGCCATTTTTGTCTCTGAAGAACTCTCAAATGTGCTGGCTTTACATAGACACGAAGCACAGCAACAAAAATTGTGTCTTTAAATAAAAAGCACAACCTTCATTAGTGGATCACTGGTACCAAAATGACCCAATACTCAAAATTTCTTATGCATTTTTATGGAACCAATCAATTTTAAGTTTTTAATTTTTTAGGACTTGTTTAGTATTTTGGCTGTGACTGCACTAAAAGAAATTTCACTTGAAGACCTAAGAGTGATTCTTAATGCAATTTTTCACAAATGCATGGGGTGTCTGAAATCTTTTTTTCCACTACTGTATGATGAACGTTCAAATGCACTGATTTGTTACTCAAACTGGACTCCCTAAATTGTATTTTATTGTCTTACTGGTACCTAAAGATTTAGGGTTTTACTTGAGTGGTCAGGTGTTAGTCAGAGTATTAAGCAGGATGTTAAATTTGGGTGTTTTTGACAAGCTGTTTGATTGTTAAGTATAGTGTTAGTGTAGTAAAGGAGTTGGGGTATTATGTCAGGGGGTGAGGTTTTTAGACTGAGTGTGTTGGGGGATTATGAAGAGTTTTATGGTTAGATGGGCATTAGCATGTTAAGAAGGATGGTGTTAAGGTGTTAAGGAGAGTATTATGCAGGATGATAGGGAGAATGTTTGGGTATTAAAGGTATAAGACAGGGTGTTAAGGACAGTGTTAAAGTGTAGTACAACCAAACAAACGGACTTCAGTTTTTTATTGTTGTAGCTGATCCAGATGAAGCAGAATCAAACTACTTAATATACTGTTTGTTGGCTAATTTTGAATTTATAGCAATAGCTTACTTTGATAATTTAAAGGACCAGTGCGTGGGATTTAGTGGCATCTCAGTTTCAGGTGATTATACATTAATGAAAACGTAAGTATAAATATTATATCCAATTCTGCCAGTAGATTGCCCTAAATCCTTTAAATTCTACAGATTAACCAGTATCTCTAGTTGACAGATTACAGATACAGTTGCATCACTATCCTCAAGTAAAAGTACCATAAAAGTGCGTTTGTACCCAAAGCCTTTGAGGACATTTGCTATGCTACTTTCTCCGTCTGGTTTCTACGTTGGAAAAATGTTTTTGTAAAATTGGAGCAACAGATGACTTCAGCCCTCATCATGTGTGCAGCCCCTGCAGCCAATCCTGTTGAAATAATACAGTCACCTGCAGTGTAATGGTTGATTTATATTGTGCGTGGTTACATCATTTCCACCCACTGGCTCTCAATTGTGACTCAGTTCATCTGGTTTAAACGTCACCAAACAAACAGACTTTGAGTCACAGTGAGTTTACAGACAGCCTCATATCTGACAATAGTGTGACAGGCTTTGTTAACACACCAAATTTGAAATCATTATGTTGTGTTGAGTGGACATCAGAAAGGTATGAAATAAATCCCCCTCCCCACTCCATCTCTTTGGTTGCCCCCAACATATCAGTCAACCTGTGGCTGTTAAAATGAAACACAGCTCAGTGTTTCATCAGAGACCAATATACAAAATGACTCTGGCTGTGAGTGGGCGGCACTCACAGTAAATGAACAGAGTTTTTCTGAATCTCTCAGTGCTTCAGTCAGCACAGTGTGTGTGAGAGGTTTGGAGGTGGACTGCTGCTTTCTTTAAACCACATCTTACTCACCTCAGAAAACCTCAGAGGAAAAATGAAGAAAAGCATCTTTTTCCTTGAGTCATAGTTTTCTTTGCATTTATGATTTCAAGGTTTTAAGAGAGTGCCAAGTCTTTTGACCTTTGACTTCATCACCGCTGTAATATAAATTCTCCCTTAAAGTAAGTTACTCTGTCAGCTAAATGCTTGTGCTGTAAATCCAAATTCTGTCTGACAAAGCCTTGAGTTTTCATGCATTCCTGAGCCACCATTCATTACTCAGATGTGCAGGATATAGTATAATACACACAAAAATGCAGTAACATTCCTCTTCCCTTTGCAAGCCATGAAAATCACCACGTTTTCAGCTGAAGTTGCAACAAATTAAGAAATAGAAATATCAGAGATTTTCTACACAGTAGAGTTCTTAAAACAAAGACCTGATCCAACAGAACCCGTGTGGTGCTGATGAATTTGAAACCCAAACCTGACCCAGAACTTATGTGGGCTATATTTTTGTTACTTCTTTTTCAAAGACAAAGTTATATGCTTATATAAGGAAAAGCTTCCTCACACATAAAAAATAACTAATCTAACGAACACAGACTATGGCACTGTGGCCCACTAGCACAAAACATATATATGGCTGATTAACTCAAACATCTCTCCCACTGAACCTGACACAGTCCAGACACTTTATCATAATATTACCATATCATATAATCAGACTTTATTTGTATAGCATATTTTATACAATGTAATATAATATGTTTTTGCTTTGTTTCAATTTATTTCATCCATTCCTGACCACCAGCTGGTGAACAATAGCATAAGCTAGTTCAGGTCAATCAGAGTCTTGCCCTTTTAAAATAATCTAATCTAATCTAATCTAATCTAGGCATCATAATATATAACCAGCCAGTGGATATTTTCTTACAGCTGAGAGTTGAGAAGAACGATGATGAGTTTAAACTGTCAGAGATCATTGATGCTGCCCTTTGTTGTCTACTTCTATACTTTTTCCTCAAATGACACAGACATGCAGCTGTAGTTGTTGAAAGCTATCAAACTTTTTGCTATCTCTGTTAAACAATTAGGTGTTCAGTGAACACACATTTATCTAAAGTATGGATAGAAGACCAGAATCTGAATTATTCACTTATTAGCTGTGCTAAACTCACTTGTCTCTTCCTGAATTTAGAGCTGGGAGATAAAATGTGAGGGAGAACCTTGTGCACATATAACTTGAAAGCCTCAGCAAAGTTAATGTTATGAGCTCAACTGTACATCAGCCTTTGAAGAGCTTTCATACCCCCAGCAATTAGGAACAGAAACATTTAAAGTGTAAAAAGACCAGATTTAAAATAACTGTTGGGGCCACTGCTGAGGTAGAAAACAGCTGAAACTCAGGCTTCCAAAACTAGCAATTAAATGCATGGTTTTGTTTTCTTTGTTTGATTCACCTGATGAATTAAATGACAATTCCTCAGCTGCCTAATTCTTAAAAATGTCCACAGACAAAATCAGACTGAGCAATGAAATGACATAAATGATCAATGCTGTTGTGTTGGCAGTTTTTGCTTCTGGCCGGGATTTTGGTCGCCTGAGTAAATCAGAGTATACACAGAATCAATAAAATAATCATAAATCCAGCTTCATAATAAATCAAGTGCTCAGGCTTTGGGTGCAGCTGATTTATTATTAAGTTAGACCACAGAGTCTGAGTATTCTTCTGAACCTGGAACATTTTACATTCTCTCTGAACTAGTGCTGCTGCTGCTCCACCTCAAAGAAACTGGTCAGAAAATTCTAATTCAGAGTGGAGTGTTGTTCTAAAAAGTTTGATCTGGTTAGAATTTAATTTCCCAAAAGAAAAGAAGAGCAGATGGCACACACAATAACCTTAAGATATGCATCTCCCTTAATCCTGCAAGAAGGACTCAGTGAACCTTCTGAAGTTCTCATTTCAAATTGGACTAAGGATGAGTGAGGATGTGAGATGCTCATGGAGTGTGAGGATTTTCCAAGCAACTGCCAAATTGTCATTTCAAAATACTCATGCCACTGATATAAGAAACAACAATAAATATTGAACCTCTCTGTAAACTGGCAGCCATGACGCCCTTCACACTGATATGGTGGACAGAATATTCATTTTACATTACGTTTTACTTGTTCGGTTCAATTAGTGGTTCTTGCATGAATCCCAGTGTTGTCAGAAACGTATCAGTATGGAAATAACATACATAATATGGTCCCTGCTGCATGTAAAAACAGCCTAGGCTCATTCTGCCCTCAGTCTGTTCTCTGCTGCTATTCTAGTATTGGATTTATTGAGTTTTATCTGCAGAAGTAAAAACAAACAAAGGGCATCAAAGTCACAGAGAATATAGTCTGGAGCGGCATAAAAAAACAAATAGTGAGCGCTGACTAATCCACTGTTATGAAAAGTGACATTATGAGATAAAAACAAGGTTTGAAAAAGGATGTTTTGAAATAAAGAGCAGAATAATGAAATAAAAATGTACTTTCTATTAAATTTCATAAGATTGAATATCTGTTCAGATACAAAAAGTAAACAGTATTTAGAGAACTAGCTGTGCAACACTTAAAAATGCTGTATACAGTGTCGGTAGATAACCATGCTTAATGTGCAATAAGGAGATAAATGTGCAAGGTGGTCCATAGTGCAGTTCCTCTTTTAGCAGAGAAAGGTAACAATATGTAATATAATATAATATAATATAATATAATATGCTGTATGTAAGCTATTTATCTTGTGATGGGGCTCCATGGTGCTAACTTGAAACATGAGGAGGCCATGTTTGCTTCTCCAGTTCTTCACCAAAACCACCATCCTTTCATTATCTTAACCATTTTTAAGCAGAACAGGAAGTTAATCATCATCTCAGATGTCACAGTTCTGCATGTCCAGCCATAATTCTCCAACCTTCTCTCCATGACTTCTGTGCAATATCAGGGTGTCACACACTGGACTTGGGGAAAGCAGCTTTGTCTGTGCATGAAATCCAGGAAGCAGTCACATTTCCTCTAAAACACATTGGCAAAACAAATAGTTTGGATATAAGTTTTGATTTTTTTTGGGCTGGTGTGTGACATACATAGATAAAATGTGAGATGATGTTTTTTGTGTGTGCATGCAATTAGAGGCCTGTTTCTTCTGGAGACAGTCGATTTCTATTCATGATTTTTTTTTTTTCATTTAGATCTGTAACAACCTCTCCTCTCTCTCTCTCTCTCTCTCTCTCTCCCTCTCTCCTGTAGCGGTTAGCCTCGGTCGGCCTGGATGCCAAGAACACAGTGTGTATCTGGGAGTGGAAGAGAGGAAAGATCCTGGCTACAGCCACTGGACACTCAGATAGGGTGTGTGTGTGTGTGTGTGTGTGTGTGTGTGTGTGTGTGTGTGTGTGTGTGTGTGTGTCCGCATGTTATGTTGACTGTGTGTGTACATTAACATCTCCGCTGCCCTCCAGATCTTCGACATCTGCTGGGATCCGTTTCAGCAAAACCGTCTGGTGAGCTGTGGAGTCAAACACATCAAGGTAAGAGAGAGAGAGAAATACATACATATAAAAATCAAGCTGTAAGATGGCATTCAGGGTTCCTGCAGTAAGTGAGTTGAGTTTTGGATTAACACGAATGTGTTAGAAAATATCTGGTCCTTTGATTAAAAAAACGACAAAACAAAATCTCTAAACAAAAAAATATATATATATTTCTGTTGTGTGCTCCACCAACAGAGAACTGAAGTTAAAGATTACACTCGATAAAAGCTTCAGCTGTTTGGATCAGTTCATTTTCTGACTCTGGACCAGTCTGGGATGAATTCAGTTACCATGGTGATGGGTTTAAGTGTTCTGAATTTCCAGCTGACGCTCATGTGCTCACGTGTATCAACAGTATTTAAAGTCGTCCACAAAACTAACAGGAAAAACACATGATTTCTCAAAAATGAAGAAGAAATCATTGACAAAACAATTTTAACTCAACACGTCCGCTTACTAGCTTGTTCCAGAGCTTTCATGGCCTTCATTAGCAGGAGGAGTTGTGAGGAGCTGTGAATTGTAAATGTTCAACTTTCCTTAAGCTGACATTTTTAGGGCTTTGAAACAATATACACACAATAACACTGACCTTTTCACTGTATGAAACCAGAGAGAAGATACGTCCTCTTTATACTCCTGCTGAACATTTAGATCTTTGTGTTCCCCTCTCTCTCCATAGTTCTGGTCTCTGTGTGGAAACTCCCTCACTCCAAAGCGAGGGATTTTCGGGAAGACGGGTGACTTACAGACCATCCTGTGCGTGGCATCAGCTAAGGATGACATCACGTACTCAGGGGCACTCAACGGGGACATTTATGTCTGGAAGGGACTCAACCTGATACGAACGGTTCAGGCCGCCCACGGGGTGAGTCTCATACCTGCTGAGGAGTCTTATTATGGGAGAGCTACAGTAGCAGAAAGTCAGATTGTTCTTTTGGCCAGTCAATTGTCCAAAAACCCCAATAATGTTGATTTACAAATATACAATTATTAGGCAGCGTGGTGGTGCAGTGGTTTGCACTTAGAGCACTTAGCACTGTAATTCTGTCAAGGCAAAACAAAATCTTTTTAATAACAGATAATGTTCCAGATGTTTTAATCTGCATCTGTGGTGAATTAAAATTAATGTGAAAATAGGAAATTAATATATTACAAAGTATGAATACAACATGATGGTGAAGGAACAAAGAAACTGGTCAAACTTTTAAATAAAGTTCACTGACATCTGCAGAAATCCTTCAAACTAACCAACAGACAAACAAACTAGACTGAACATGATGATCTGTGGTGTGGTTGTGTTTGTGTATGCGCAGGCTGGTATCTTCAGCATGTATTCCTGTGAGGAGGGTTTTGCCACAGGAGGCAGAGATGGCTGCATCCGGCTGTGGGACGTCGACTTCAAACCGATCACCAAGATTGACCTGCGAGAGGCTGAGCAGGGATACAAAGGTATGTGGCAGGATGTACGATGTTAGACAGAAAACACACCAATGTACGGTCAAAGTATCAACAGGACAAAAAGAGAGACATTTTTATAGCTTGGACAAAGGAAACTAAACTGCATCAGCATGGCCTCAGGAGACACTTAAGGGTCTGTTACAATCTACAAGACCAGAATCACATGACCAGTGATCAGTAAAACCCCCCTTTTCTCACTGAGTAGTTTGATTGGTTCCAACCAGCAAAAGAGAAGCAAGCTTTGTTTCTATACAAAAGCTGATTTTGACCTTCAGTTAGCTTGTCAAGTGTGCCATGTTGGTCTTGAAAAGATGCAAATATTGTTCATGTTAAAAGTTTAACTCACTGGATGCATAATGTCTCCTACTTCACTGTGAATTCTGGGTGTATGTGACCTGGGGGTTTCAAGTTTCCGCATCAAGCTTAATAATGATTCATACTGGATCATAATTGGCTCCAAACTAGTTATGACACAAATCCTGAAGGTATGTCCAAGTATTAAACTCAGGTTTAATGTGAGCACAGAGAGACTTTTCTCCTTCAGTAGATGCATGTGAAAACAAAGTGTGCATGTCGCTCTGCACAAAGAAGCTCAAATATATATTATGTATAAAGATACAATATCACATGTTATTTGCAAGGTTCATATACTGTAGATGCCTGTAAATAGTGTTTACATATTTCTTTGCCTGGTGGAAGAACTCATGATTTCAGTGTCTTCATTGTGCCCCATTCACTTCTAAACCAAATGACCGATTCTGTGTCAGATCACAGGTTAACACCAGATGGAGATGGGGTTAAAAATGATTTAGCTGTCTCCTGAAAGAAGGAAGGCAGGGGCAATTAAGTGTGTTAGACAAAGACATCTATTGTGTGTGAGACCTTTAAACCAGGACAGACTTTCCCTGGTAATGAAAGCTCTGGCCTTTCCATCTCCATGTCCATTAACACGCCCTGACAGGATATTTAAGCCTTTTCTTCAGTCCTTATTCAACCTGGATAAACCCACTGATCTTAAATATCAGTGTATCACTTTTCTAAAGGTAAACTCTGCCTGTCACCCTCGTCACCTCCCCTCTGTCTCCTGGAGAAGAGAATAAAGAGAAGAGAAAAAGCCTTTTAGACATAGAAGATTCTTTTGTCAGTCGAAGGTTTTGATGCCTCAGTCTCGTCAGAATCTTCTTCCTTTTGAAAAAGTGCAGAGGAGATGGAACCTTGAATCTTTCACCTCCATTTCACTCCCCTGTAGGGAGGTTTAATTGTCATCCTCTGTCTTTAGTGTGAGATAGGAATGACCTGATTTTCTGACTTTCTCTTCTCTGAAGGCGTTGGAGGAGAAGTTTTTGGTAATGAGGTGAGCAGAGGTGTAAAAGTTTGTCATCTTCTGTCTTCAGCAAGAGAAGGGAACTGACCTGATTTTGGAAAAACCCAGAGGTGCTGCATGTTTGAACCTTTCTCCTCCTAAATGCCACTCCCCAGTAGGAGGTAGAGATGTATTCCTTTTGGAAAAGCTTGGGGGTGAACCATTAAGTCCCTGGCCTCCTTTTCACTTCTCCTGAAGATTTCTGAGAAAAAAGATAGAAAAGAAAAGATGAAAGGAAGGAGGTAAAGGTTTTGTCATCTCTGTTCCCAGTCAGAGATGGGAATGGCCTCATTTTGGAGAAGATGGAGCAGGTAGAGGGTTAACTCCCTCACCTCTCAAAAGCTTCAGAGAAAGCTGAGACAGTAGGTGCACAGTATTGTCATATTATTAGCTGTGCTAGTGGCATTGGATGATCAGTCCAATTCCTTGACATATCTGATAATATATAATATATGAAATTTTGTACAAACATTCATGTTCCCCAGAGAATGAATCCTCTGATCCCCTGACTTTCCTCTAGCACCATCATTAGGTTGGTATTTTTTTTCTCTATGAAGGCAAAATGCAGTATCTACATGTTAGACCAAATTTCAGCCTGTATCTGACATTCTGATGTGTTTTATTAAATGAAAAATGTCTTGCCATAGAAATATGTAATTTCTTTGCACCCTGAAAGTCAAAATGTTTGAGTGAATGAATGAAGCACTACATTTATTAACAACAGCAAATTCATCAGCAGATTGTTTGGGTGGATGGCATTTGTACAAAGTCCCATCTGTGGTTTAGGAAACAAAAGCACTTTGGTAAAGGTTAGTGAAAGATGATGGTTTGGTTAAATGTAAATATCCACGTTGTCTGTTGTCTGGAGTCATTGTGAACTTTTTCTGTATTAAACCAGAGGATCTTTCCCAAACCTTAACTAAGTTCTGTGAGAGGCCAAACATAACCATGATAATGATGTAGTCACTACAAGTGGGTTACTGCAAGACCAGATATTTGGCTGAAAACGAGCACAGTATCTGAATCTTTTACTGATATGTTCAGTATTAATGTATTTGTGACTTGCCAAATACGTAAATTAAGTTCTCATTATTTTAACAGAAAATGTAATCTGCTCACAATAACATTTGAATTTTACAATTACAGCTTATTTGCTGTCACACTTTAGTTGTATAGACACATAATTTTTAGGAGACAGGGTTGATTCCTATAGGCCATGGACTGTAGATAATAATCAAACTGAAGTTTATTTGAGGAATGGAAATGAGATACTGTAGCTACGTGAACAGTTTGTTGGTAGATACAGAAGAATTCTCTGAAGGCAGTGTCAGTATCTGCATTTTTAGTTGTTATGTGGGTTCTATGGTAATGATTTTGGGGTAAAATAATCAGCCCTGAAAAAAACTTTTCTATCTGTTTTACTCTTGCCATCCAGCCTGACAACTTTTCTCAACCTCACTCCCTCTGTATTTGCTTTTTTCTGCCTTTGTTGGGAAGATTTGTGATTTTTAGTGGAATGTCTCAACAACTATTGGAGATATTGGAGATAATTAGCCATATGCCAAATCATATATGCTCACTCATTTTATTTATTTATTTATCTTATAAAGAAATACAAGATTTATGTTTTTGCTTTTGTCTGTAAAAAGAGTTGAGAGAGATCTCCTCTATTTCACTTACTTTTACCCTGAACACACGGAGGCTCGCGGCAGACAATGATAAGTACAATTTATCTTTTGTCCATGGCTTCACTCACAGGTTGTGGACAGATGTTTCTCCTCACTAGCCATTAGAGACTGAGCAACCTCAGACTAAACATTTAAAAACCAAGTGATATCCATTATAAAATAAGGTGAATATATCATAGTGTTGTTTTTCAGGGCCAGAGTGTGAGGAGGAAGATAAAATGTCAAAAAAATTTCCTCTGGGTTTAAAAGTGATTTGTTAAGGTGAAGTTTTCCTCTCCGCTGCCTTCTGGTTGTTATTATCACTTCTGAGATGACATTTCAGAGATCCTTCCTATACCTCTCTTACAGTGCAGAGCACACATCCTGTGTTTAAGAAAAAAAAAGTCCTATCCAATTATTTCCAATTTGCCTCATAAACTCCACTGCTATCAGGTTGGTTTGGCTCGTGAACCTCCAGGCAGGAGTTTCTAACAAAGTTACAGGAAACATCACACGCTGAGTCATGCCATCAGCAACACCAGACACTCTAATTGGGGAGCGCCTTGCTGCTGAGCAGTTCTGCTAATTAAGTTTTAGATTCTGGGGGAACAGGACTTTGACGATGCAGTTGGAAGGTAGTAAAAACAAAAATTCAGTCTATTCTCCTCACACAACTTTTCTCTGTAAGTGTGTGTGTGTGTAACCTCCTACAGTCTTGAGAAAAATTAAACTTCTGCTGCTTTCAGTGATCTAGTCCTTCACATCTGAATTCTGTGCTGAATTATGTGCTTGAAGAATGGGTTCACAATTTTTTAAGTCTGTCTGAAAGCTGTAGTCAGGTGAAAGAGGTTTTTCTTGCTGCAATCCTTCCTCTGATTCATGCTGGACATTAAGAAATTCCTCTCCAATGGTTTCCAATGTAAATTTCAACAGTCCTCATTCTGTGCTAAAATACATTAAAAAGTTGATCTTTGTCTGTTAGCATGCTAACTTTTGCTTATTTGCAGGTAACACAATGTACAGTTGAGGTCAATGGAAATGTCATTATTTTTGCAGCTATATATCTACAGTTATACCACTTTATAACCACAGTGACGTGGGATATTAATGTGCAGTGTGTAACAGAATTAGGCAGAAAAGGATGAGGAGGATATAAAATCATCTGGTTTAAGCTAGTGCACGTGTGTTAGCAGCACAGAGTCAGAAACCTGCTTCACATTAGAATAAGTATTTTAGGAATTTAAGTGTAAGAAGTGGCCATAGAGCAACAGGAGGCATCTTAGGTGAGAAACAACTGAAAACTACACAATTATTCAAACTCATTGTTTTATACATTACATTACTCTACACAAACACTCAGACACAAACAAACACAACAGAAAACAGACTAATTACAGAACACTAATAAAGAGGACTGAAGACAAGATGATTGTCCACAATACATATAAGGAAATTAAACATGTTTAACAGTAAATGTAGTTGTCTTGGGAAGATGAATAACAAGCACACATCCAGAAATTTTTCTTTGCAGGTTTTAATGCAAGGGTGCACCAGTCTATCCAATATTTATTGAAACATTTCACTCAAAACCACAAATGCAAACTTCAGGGTGATGTAAGAAAATTAAATTCAGGAACATGAATATCTGTATGAAATTTCAAAATGGAAATTTCATGACAATCCATCTAATAGTTCCAAAAGTAGAACCAACAGTGTGACAGACCAACACTGTCATTTTTTAGAAGAAATTTGTGCAGCACAGCATCGCTCTTGGCCCCTCGTGATTAAAATGACTTTTATCTTTCATTCATCATGGAGCTTTCTGTAGAATTGCTAAAACATTTGCATTAAAATCTATATTAAAACATGTTCAGCTAAGTACTTCTTATTTTTCTTCTCAAGAAAATTAGATTCACTTTTAAACACACTTAATTTTAGTATAGTATTCATTGTGTAAAATCATCTTCAGTCTAGTCCTTAAAGCAACGTTATATATCCTCCTCATCCTGGCTATGAAGCTGAAATGTTTACCTCAGTGTAGAGCAGGATTGTGGAGGTCAGTGTAATGACCCACAGTGAGATTTCCAGCTCATTAACTGGAGCTAATGAATCAGAAACACCTCCTCATCAATACTCATCGATCTGTCTCTGGTTTCCTTCCCTTTTCCAGGTTTTTTTTTTTCCTTGACTTTTGTGTTCCAGCTGGATTTGATCTGCTCTGATCAATACAGCTTCAGCCCTTCTCTGTCTTTATCTCCCAATCTCTGTCTTCTTCCTTTGGCTTTTTCCAATTTTTCATCTGCTAAGATCTTTCTTGACATTTTCTTGTTCTGGGCGGCACAATGGTACAGTGGTTACCACTGTCACCTCACAGCAAGAAGGTTCTGCGTTTGAGCTCCAGTTCGGGCCTGGGGCTTTTCTGTGTGGAGTTTGCATGTTCTCCCTGTGTGGGTTCTCCATGGTACTCTGGCTTCCTCCCGCAGTCCAAAGACATACAGCTTAGATTAATTGATAACTCTAAATTGCCCATAGGTGTGAATATGAGTGTGAATGGTTGTTTGTCTATATGTGTTAGCCCTGTGATGGACTGGCGATCCGTACAGGGTGTACCCCGCCTCTCGCCCAATGACAGCTGGGATAGGGTCCAGCGACCCACGACCCTTAACGGATAAGCAGTATAGATAATGGATGGATGGATTTTCTTGCTCTTTTTCATCCTTTCCTTACTTACTGTGGATTATATTTTAACAGTGTATGTGCATTGGCTAAAGTGCATGGAACAAGTGCATTTAGGGCGTGTCCATATCCACCTTTGCTCAATCTATAGTGGGAAAAAGGTCACAGCATCGTAATCATGGGCTGTGTTTTGAGTGTGTAACATGCAATAAACCAATCAGAGTGCCATCTCCTATTCCTTTTAGAAGCCAGGTGCACTTGCACCTTGGTGGATTGCTGTTATAATGGTGCCAGCAGCTTTTGTCAGCTGATCTCTCTCCACCCGTGCTGCTGATGGTGTATTTGGGTTCACTGACATCAGCACATGCAGTTAAACATCATGCCTTCTCAGGCTCTGTAATGTGTTCTCACTTATGTCCAAGAGACGTCAGTGACACATGGCAATGTTATACAACATGCAACAATACTTTGTTAGAGAAAAAATAAAATCTTTTGCATGTTTATGTGTTACTGCACATCCCTGTTTATGTAACAAGCATATTGCATATTGGTATCTTGACAATATGCCCTTAAAATTACTGAAATACTGCACCTTCGTCTTCAGACCAAGTTTCTGTTGATCAATCGTGCAATCGCTTTCCACTGCCTCAAGATATATGAAGAAGTGCCGACAATGCACTTCACCACACCTCATTTTAAGAGTAGCACTCCTATGGGTGCTCAAATATTTGCCATTTTCACAACATGGGTGCCAGACACGAAGATGACAACCGCATCAGTCTGAAACCAGCAAAGACACAGGCTTGGCACTGCTTTGTCAGAACATTTTCTTCCCTCCATTGTTTTTCCTTACCTTTGCTTTATGTCTATCTTATCTGCCTCTTTTCTTTCTTTTACTTTAGTCACAATTTCCTTTCTCCTCCTTTCCTCCCCAAACTCATTCCATCCTCTTTCCCCCCTTTTTTCTTGTTTTCTTCTCTAATTACTCCATATTTAATTTTTTGGACCCTTCCTGTTCCTTTTCCCTCTCTCATTTTTTTCCTGTCTTTTATTTCTTTTATTTTATAGCCTGATAAGTAGTGTTGGTTTTTGTTGCAGCTCCCCTGTTGTTTCTGCAGATATTCCACATAATATTTATATGCTGATCTAATCCCGTTCTCTCTCCTTTTTCACTTCCTCCTCCTCCTCCTCCTCCAGGTCTGTCTATTCGCAGCGTCTGCTGGCGAGCCGACCGGATCCTGGCGGGAACGCAGGACAGCGAGATCTTTGAGGTGAGGAAGAAGATAAACGATGGGAAACAAAAACTCAGCCCCCTGCTGTTTCTGCCTGTAGAGACATTTTTTAAATGTCTTTATTTTGGTCCAGTAAACCCCTCCTGCTGAACACTGGCTCCTTATTGGCTCACACACAGTTTTCCTTGGCATACAACCAACAATATTAGTCTTGGCATTCATCTAGTAAAAGCATTATATTTGAAAAAATATATATATTTTCACTCCTCCCAGCTTTACTCATTCGAATTAGTGTAACTTACACTTTAATTTACTTCAAATCCCAATATGAAGAATTTTTATTTGAAGTCATAGAAAATACCGCTATGAATATTTTAACACACATCAATGAATATCTGATTCAAACATGACCTTTTTTTATAATCCAATCTCAGAGAAGTTACACACTCACTCAGGTATGATGATCACAGGTGTAGTGTGCAACAGGAGTGCATTGTCTTGTCTTGTCTTTTATGTCTTAGTCTCAAGAGAAGCTGGCCACACATGGCGGTATAACATAGCTTTGAAAAAACTTGCAAATATTTGGCATTTGAAACATGGGAGCTGTCCATTGAAAAGAGCTTTGGAAGCAAGTAACTTCACTTCACTAGACTGATTTTGTGCTGTTTCATTTATAAATTTAGGAAAAGTTTGTTTCAAAAGCATTTCTCATTCTCTACATGAAGTAGATCCTAACTACACATTGAACCCTAGATGTTAAGGTTCCATTGTAAATTGTGTCTAAGACTTGCATCTGTTTGTGTCTGTCCAGGTGATGGTGAGGGACAGGGACAAACCGCTGCTGATCATGCAGGGACACAGCGAGGGTGAGCTCTGGGCATTGGACGTTCACCCCAAAAAACCTCTGGCTGTCACTGGCAGCGACGACCGCTCAGTCAGGTCAGTAAGGGCATGGATGGATTAATGAACGGGCCGACAGCGCACTGTCCCAGGGGCCTGCAAACAAAGTATCCCAGACAGAGACACAAAACAACCACAAGGAGACACAAAACCACTACAAAGACATGCAAAACCACCACAAACATATAGCTACTCCTATGTTTTCTCTGTCTTTCAGTCTGGGGGTCTTGTGTGACTCTAACATCCACTCACTGTTTTCTTTGAGTGTTGCAAATTCCTCTGAGATCAATTATACACGAGAACACACAGTCAGCTCAACACAGGTGATAATGGAAAGATGCTGATGTAATTATTGCTCTGCTGACTGCGTGCAGCTCTTTACTTTTGTTGGCTTCTTCTTCGTCCCTTTTTTTTTTTTTTTGTATTTGACCTTTCACTGCACCAGTCAGTCTTACCTTTTTAGCCCAGCACTTAGCAGTTTACAGTCATAATGGTTAAGATTTCACAAGATTCAGCTGCACTCACCTTGGGGCACGATCCCAAACCAAAGTTTCTTTCTTGTTGACAATTGTAGTGTACCACCTACACTGAGTACATGTGTCAAGAGAAGAAATTAACAATCAAAGGAAATAATTATGGTGTTTGTCCCATTTTTGACTTTAAAATGATGTTTATCCAGAAAGAAGTTTTGTTTTGAGGCCATATTCACAAAGTATCTTATCTCACCACTGGGAGATTCCTAAAGTTCCTAGGGTTTCCTCTTAAGATCTTTTCACTAAATTGCTGAGAGCAACTTCTACTGAAGGACTGAGAGAACTCCTGATGATACAAAAGATGATCAGTTTTTGGATGACATCATGTTGCATGACATGGCTTACTATGACACTAGCAGCAGTAAGTTTGCTCAAGAAGAGCCAGACCTGCACAGAATGAATCACTGGCGATCATTGTACAGTACTGGCTCGCACTGATGTTACCTAAATGTATGCAACAATAACCCCCAACATCAGGGCAGCTGTAGGTTTTGGATCCAGTCACTGTGGTTGCTCGTCACAGAGTGCAAGGCCTCAGGCCTTAGAAAACAACAATTATTGTAGCATGAGTACGAACTGCATAGATTGGTCCGATATAAGTTTATTAAACCAAGGTCAGCTCTAAAAGAATAGGAGTGTGTCTGTGACTTGTAAATTAGGCCACAGACTTTGGCCGTCTGTGAAAACTGCAGCCCTCTTATTCATCTGAATGAGGCCAGTCCCTTGATACAGCAGGTGGTGCCAACACCACCTGCTGGAGGGGGCTCCAGCAAAAAAAGCTGAAATCTGGTTTGTGTCAAAGTCTGTTTCCCCTTCAGATCATGTTTCTCTCCTGTTAGAATAATGTTTTTCATGGTTGGGGTTAGAGATAACTTGTTTGGGTTAGGGTAAGGTGTGGGATCAGATTAACCATCTCACAAGATGACAGGTCGGGGTTAAGAATAAGGTTAACTTCAGGTCAAGGTTAGGGTAACAGACCCTGAACAAAACACTAGCAAGGCTTGGCATAGGGCAAGCACATATTTTCCTGATACATTGTTTCATAATGTGAATGCCATATTACTACTGTTTACATGACAGTTCTCGTGACCAAAGATAAACCAGCTGCTGCTGTAATAACTTTCCGGCATTATTCTTTTAATTATATCAGTACAGTTCTTAAATGACTCCACTAGCTACCTGTTCTTTACAAGACTGACTGGCTTTGTTCCTGGTCTACAAAGCACTGAATGGTCCAGCTCCAAATTAGATAACTAACATACTCCCAGTTTATCAGCCTGACAGAGGATTGCTCCAACACTATCATCTTTTAGAAATCAGCTTAAGATGTTTTCATTTAATTAAGCTTTTCATTAGTTTTTCTAGTTGGTGCATGTGTGTAAGGGTGTTTACATTTACACTCAGATGTTTTGTGATGATGACACCTGGTCTGTAAAACACAGTGGAAGACAAGGAGCTGACAAGATTACAGTTCTTAAGTTATGGGTTGTTAAGTTACCATAGTGCAATTTTTATTTGACTATATATGCTCTCTCTCTCTCTCTGTGTGTGTGTGTGTCAGGTTGTGGAGTCTGGTGGATCATGCCCTCATTGCTCGCTGTAACATGGAGGAGGCGGTGCGGAGCGTGGCGTTCAGCGTGGATGGATCCCAGCTGGCTCTGGGCATGAAGGACGGATCCTTCACTGTCCTGAGAGTCAGGTAAAAGACACACACACACACACACACACAAATACACACACACACACACACACACACACACACACAATATACACAGTTCAACAGTGTTTTTCGAAACAAACAAACATGTTGTGACATGGCATTAATAGGATGTTTTTTTCTGTCTGTTTCAGAGATATGACGGAGGTCGTTCACATCAAAGACAGAAAAGAGGTGATACATGAGATGAAGTTTTCTCCCGACGGAGCATATCTCGCCGTTGGCTCCAACGATGGACTGGTGGACATCTACGCTGTTGCACAGAGATATAAGAAGGTAGGGTTGCAACCACATTGGCAGGTCAGGGAACATTTAGATGATGCCAAAAAGCTTCTTTGTTAATGTTGTTATTCTCAAATGAAGAGTCTGTCATCAAAAAGCATTCCTTAGACATTAACTGCATAGAAACTCGCTGTTGTAAATGTATTCTTTACTTTTATCTGTTTGTCTGTTTGCAGGTAGGAGAATGCAGTAAATCTTCCAGTTTCATAACACACTTGGACTGGTCTCTGGACAGCAAGATCCTGCAGAGCAATGACGGAGCTGGAGAACGCCTCTTCTACCGAATGCCCAGTGAGTCTCTACAATCATATTTCTGATGTAATGTTCCTCAAATTTTAAGGAATTTCCTGATGATGGCGAAATGACAGTTCTGTTCTTAAAGGATCAAGATCACCCAGATTACAAAACAAAACATCTTTTCACACTTATGTCTGGGTGTTGAGTTTCAAAAAAGAGATCTGAGATCAGAAAGTCAGATTGTTAGAATAAAATCAAATTTGAAGAAAAAGGAAAAATCACATTTCAAGATAAAGTTGTTTTATTGGATGTTTATTTTAGGGAGAGTGGTGTGTCAGCTGTTACATGCAAAAAGAGTGATGTGGATGACATGAAATTATCACTGATAAGTCTTATCATCATAAGTTTAATGATGTTAAGGTGAATTATAACCAAATATTTGATGAAACAGATAAACTAGACAGTCTATACAACAAAGTAGCTTGTTTCAGGTATACTCCCATCTCAGCAACGTTTAAATCCCACCTCCATGTGAATGCTGAATATGTACTACACTCACACACCAGAGGGTCCCCTCCTGGCAATTTGGCAATTAGTATTGTATAAAGTATTTCTAGATCACAGCGGATCCGCAAGACAAGCACAACTGCACTTGCAGCTCACAGTGTCAGATTAATGCAGGTACTTATAAAGTGAATATGGTTTTTCCAGTGTGCCTGTTGGAGAAGGGAGGACACAGACACGTGCACACACACATAAACACATAATGTGATAAGACAGAAAATAATGAGGCAAAGGTAGGGATCTGACTGTAATATTAAGTGTTCTAATTAGGAGTTGTGAACAAACCAATCTGTGAAATGACAATATGAATACAATGTGATAGTGTGAAAGGAATCTGCAGCTCCTCTCAGCTTTAATGGGCTTTTATAGCCAGTTTCAGGCCATTGTTTATCTGTTTGGACTGCAACTTTACTCTTCTGGTTCACCCTCACTTATCTTATAGTAATGTCTTTGGCCAGAGCAGGCAGCTGTTTTCAGAGAAGAAGCTGAATATACCAATAAACACTATCTGCTCTGCAGCAAACAGCAGATAGACACAGTAAGAGACTAGCTGCTGAACACAGTGGAGCATTTAGCAGTTAAGGAGACAGATATTGTCCTCAAGAGCTGATAGACTAAAACCAGAGCTAAAAGAGAGGGAATATTGGAGTTAGATTCATACAAACACTGTCTGTAAGAATGATTGTGTTGTTCTGTAACTGCTGGATGTGAAAATAAGCAGCTGTTTTATTACCAGTCCAACATATCAACTGAAAATCTGATGATTTGTCAGTGTTACAAAGTAGCTTTGCAGACCAAGCAGATTTTAGTCCTGGATGATTTGGAGGCACTTATGGTTTCTATTGTAAGAGTAGTTGTGCTAAAATACTGAATTATTCTATTCTCTGGGCAGCAGACAGTGGTTGAGCAGCTGCTCTGTCAGAAATCCATCATTAGAGCACCTGGTGTATCCAGTTACAGTGCAGCCAAACGATGTAGTATTAGCATTAGCAGTAACTTGGTATGGCTGTAGGAGAGTGATCAGATTGATAAACAATGAGGTTTATATCAATATGGATTACATGCTGCAGCATGTCCTGTCAATCCAGCATGCGAATAGTGGAGTGCCACCAAATAAATACATTGAAAGGCTATTGCAGAATAATGGTGACCATAATCAAATATGAGGTTTGATTTCAAGAAAATCTCAGGAAGGAAGGAAAGAGGAGAGAAAGGAAAGACAGGATCATACCACAGAAAATTTTTCTTAGATGACAGATTGAACCAAAATCACACACACACACACACACACAGACTGTGTGTGTGGTGCTGATGTAACAGATGGTTTAATTGTCTCCACACATAAAACACAAAACTTCCAATGACAAACCAGCTCAGCTTCAGCTCAGAACAGATTCCAGTGTGGAAGATTAAAATCTGCTCTCTCCATGAGTTTCCTTAGTTGCCTCTGTCTTTTATAAGTGATTATTATTGATAAAAATGTGCAAATAGGCTGTTTGTTATCGTTGGTGTCGGGTGAGAGATGAACTGGTTGGTGTTAATACATGCAAAATGAGCTACAGAAATGAAAATGAGGTGATATTCACACACTGTTCTCCCTTTTCTCCTCACCCTCCTGCAGTGGGGAAGCCAGTCGTCAGTAAGGAGGAGGTGAAAGGTCAACGCTGGGCATCCTGGAGTGGTGTCCTGGGCTCAGAGGTCAGTGGCATCTGGCCCAAATACTCAGATGTAACTGAGATCAATGCCGTAGACGCCAATCACGCCGCCGCCGTGCTTGTCACCGGAGACGACCTCGGCCTCGTAAAGCTCTATCGCTTCCCCTGTTTAAGAAAAGGTCTATATCGTTTGTTTCTTTCTGTCTCTTTCTTTCATTCTTGTCTAAGTTTTGTTTTTAAATATGACTCATATTTTCTCCAAGGAGCCAAATTCAAGAAGTACATCGGTCACTCTGCCCACGTCACTAACGTCCGCTGGTCACATGACCTGCAGTGGGTGCTGACCACAGGTGGGGCTGACCACGCCCTCTTCCAATGGAGGTTTCTACCAGAGTCTGTCATGAATGGAGGACTGGAAGTCAACATACAAGGTAGGGAAAGTGAAGTGACAGAACAAAGTGGTCAGTAAAAGTAAAAGGTAAACTAGAGGTAAAGCAAATTTGAGGTCAGAAGACCGAGATTAAGATTCAAGGGTCCTTGACAAGGCTCCAGAGGTCTTTAAGGGGGCTGCTGATGTTTAGCAGGTATAATTTATGTCATGTTCAGCGCATTTCATGGACATCCATCCCACATATATAAATAGAACTCTAAGTGATGCACAGACCAACATTGCATTGCCATCCTTAGAGCATCCCTAGAGCTGCTAGTGTGGCTAAGTCAGACTTAAAGCACCAGTGTACACTCACAGAACCGCTAGCTGGGCTGTAGACTCTAGTTTGCACATTCATTTTCTTATAGTTTTTTGAGAAGCTCCTCCTGTAAGTGGTACAAGGTCTTCTTGATTGAAGATACTCATCCATTACTTTACAGGACAGTATAGGAGTGTACTGGAAGTCAGTAGCTCTGCACTCTAATAAGTGTTTTCACTTCATAGTTTGGGTAGTAATTTGAATGTTCACCTCCTTATTTTACTTACCCCATTCATCAAATGAACAGTTTATATAATTGGGTTTAACTGAACTTGTCTGTCTGCCCTCTGTAGACAGTCATGGGGATTCTAACAGTGAAGAGTCGGACAGCGATGTGTCAGATGTCCCAGAGCTCGACTCCGACATCGAGCAGGAAACACAGATCAACTACGACAGACAGGTATGACCTAAATGTCAGCAGCAATCATGTGGGTTGTTGTCATGGTGACCCACAGTCCCTGAGCAAGGCACTGACCTGTGGTCCAAAGTGGTTTTCCCAGAACAGCTTTGGACATGTATGAATGTTTTTACTGCTGAGTGTGTTTTAATGGAGGCTGCACTGTGTCAGCTCTCCTCGTTCTTATTCCCATCAGCCAGAGCACAGCAGGCCTCTGTGCGGTTGCCATGGTGATCATGAAACACGCCTTATCTTCACCACCAGCCGCTGCCTGGCTCCCGTCCCTGTGACTACTGTTAGCTGGGCGCCGCGAGTGCTGCAACAATGTGTTGTTTGGAGATAGAGCTCAAAGTGTGTGTGTGTGTGTGTGTGTGTGTGTATGTGTGTGTGTGTGTGTGTGTGTGTGTGTGTGGATGTGTGTGTGTGTGATAGACAAAGAGAGAGTGTGTTTAGATATATCACAGCTCCAAAGTTAATTGGAAAGAGCAGGAGGACATGGATTTGTTTACTATTATTATTGCATTTCCATATCCTTGGCTTCGCATTAGTCCCTCCACCCTTACTTTTTTAACTATTACCCTCTCATCCTGTTCTTACTATCCTTCCACTCTACCTCCTGTCTCTCTTTATTATTTTTGTTACAGTTCCACCATCTACTTTCCCCTCCTCCCTTCCTTCCCTCCTTTTTTGTTTTTACTCGTGCCAGCAGCATGACTCCAGGGACCGCTACTTTGGTTCAGACTGAAATATGTCAACACGGGGTGGATTATCATGAAATTTTATTTTAATTTTAATTTACAGACATTCATGGTCCACGGAGAACGGAGAAGTCTAATGACTTTGGCTTAATCCGTGACTTTTCATCTAGCACCACCAGCTAGTCAAAGTGTACACTTTTTTAGAGGAATATGTCAGTATGTACTGGATTGACATGCTAATACACTAAATTAAGAAAATGAAAATGGTAAACATTATACCTGCTAAACATCAGCATGTCGGCATTCAACAGAGGAAAACATTGTCTGGTTGAGGCCAACTTTCATGTTTCAGGGGTCTGTTAGACCAGGAGACATTTCCCCTCTAAACATCTCGATATAGTTTTGTGTCAGAACTTGTTTTTCTTTCTTTTCTCTCCCATTAATCAATTAATGACCCCTTAGATTTGTCCAGTGACCCTTTGGAGGAGCCCCACCTCTAGGTTGGGAACCACTGGAGTAGTTAAAACTTTCTTCACCTCGAGCAGCTATAAAATATAAAGCGCTGCTGGAGCATTGATGACTCATCATTAACAATCTATTATCCAATATATAATAATGCACTATATTCTGCAGAATGATTATTATTATTATACTTTTGCACCTTTACTTAAGCAAAGTTGTAAATGACTTTTACTTGTACCAAAATATTTTTATCTTGTTATATTTGTATTTTAACTTAAGTAAAGGATCTGAAAACTTCTTCCATTCATTGGACAAATGCTGAAAATGGAAGATGTGTTTGTCACATCCACCCAGGATGAGGAAGAAAATGTGTATTTTTTAATTTTAATTTTTATGATTTCTCTTAGATTATTAGAAAAAATAGCATAAAGTTGTGGAGTCTAGATTACAGTCCCAGTTAAATGGTCTGTAACTGACGGCACTGATCCACCATGACGCTCCAGAAATATTCTGTTTTGTAAATGGAAAGCAGAGCAAAAGTGGAGCGCTGCCAGTCCCAAACCTCCTGGGAGCAAAGTCTTTCCCTGTGAAACTCTCAGACAGCTGAAACACGCCAACTCACCCTCAACAGAATAATTTGCATGAAAAATGAGCAGGCGTATTCTCTGCTGAGGGTGGAAACACTGCAGAGTGTGTTCAGTTTCATTTTCCAAACAGTGAAGAGAAGCAGAGAAATGTGTTGACAGTAGATGACATAGTGTTATGTATTAATGATTGTGTCGTGATGAGGGGCTTTCATGAAATGATTTATGATTTCATTTTCTTGATGCAAAGACATTTCAAAATGAAGATGATCAATGAAGGAAAGGCAGTCTGCCTGTGTCTTTTATACAATTTGATGCAATAAAATTTCCATGACAGTTGTACCCTCTCACCCCACAGATCGTGTCAGTGGGACAATATGAGCCTCTGTAATGACAAGAAATATTTATCATGCAACATAAAATATGATAATACTGATTAATTTTGTCACTCATTCGCAAAATTGTCTTACTTAATAGGATAATAATTATTTCCACATGCTCTAAATGTCTAAAATGTCACGCTGAATCTAGACATGTGTATAATGTTTGCATATTCAGGGTTGACTGAGGTATGACTCAGAGAAGGACTACAGCTGTTGAAACAAATTGCAGCGCAAATTGAGGCACTTAGGGTTTTGAAGTAACTTAATTGCTTGTATGAGCTGTGTGTCACAGTCAAATTACAATAACTTACTTCATGTTGTTTTCAGAACACCAGCACACACCTGTGTCTTTTTCTGCACATCGCACACTTTTAAAAACCTCTGATCCACACCAACACATCCCAAGTGCAATAAAATTAGTTGTGGATATTCGGATAAACTTTACAGAATAGACCAGTTCATCAGTGATTTGATTATGAAACATGATCGTTGATATAGGTGTGTGTTTGTGTGTGTGTGTTTATGCAGGTATATAAGGAGGACCTGCCTCAACTGCGACAGCAGAGCAGAGAGAAGAAGCAGCAGGTTGGATCTCTGAAGAGACAGAGAGGGCCAGACCAAGGCCTCCGGCTACAGTTTGTTCATGGGTAATATATTAGTTAAAAGTGTGTGTGTGTGTGTGTGTGTGTGTGTTACACAAATGTGATGCCAATTTAACATGTTGGTCTCATGTCTCAAGAAGACACTTTTACAGAAAAGACAGCAACCTTAGGTTGGACACAGCAAACGTTAAATGCTATCAGATATATATATATATATATATATATATATACACGTTTCACTATATATAATATATATAGTGAAACGTGTGTCTCAGCTTCACATGTAAGTTTCGTCTCCAATGTCTACTCTAGTCTTGAACAGACTGGTTAAGATCCAGATGGTTGATAACAGTCATGGTAACAACAAATTCTCCATTTGTGTGCGTATGTGTGCAGGTACCGTGGTTACGACTGCCGGAACAACCTTTTCTACACTCAGGGTGGGGAGGTGCTGTACCACGTGGCGGCGGTGGGTGTGGTCTACAACCGGCAGCTGCACAGCCAGCGCTTCTACCTTGGCCACGACGACGACATCCTGAGCCTCAGCATCCACCCGCTGAAGGACTATGCAGCTACTGGACAGGTGCACACACATACACACGTGCAATCATCCCAAGTTGATAAAAACAAGAATGAACCGACTGAATAACCATATTATTCATGTTAACCTGGGATCAAATGTTTTTGTAGGTTTGATGATTTGGCAAAGCCTGATAATAGAAATAAGTTTGGTAAAAAAGCATTTAATGTGTATGCAGGTGGGGAGGGACCCAGCCATCCATGTGTGGGACATCCAGACGATGAAGTGCCTCTCTTTGCTGAAAGGATTTCATCAGAGAGGAGTGTGTGCTCTGGACTTCTCAGGTATCCTGTGTGTGTGTGTGTGTGTGTGTGTGTGTGTGTGTGTGTGGTGTGTGTACATAAGACTGGAGAGTGAAATCTCCCACATGACATTTTATTGGGGTATTCATGGTCCCCAGAGGATTCATTATAATAGATTTTGTTCTCCCTTTACTCTTCCTTCAGTGCTACCATCAGATCAAAACATCAGTGTCCAGTTTGTTCAGTGCTTTGGATTAAGACCAAATACTTTACTTGCAAACCTAATGGCATTCCCTTCAGCCTCAGCTATAGTTTGTGTGTACTGTGAATTAACCAGTGTTGGTGAACATGGTAAACATAACCTACATAAAATCTGCATGTTAGCATTGTCAGAGTGAACATGTTTGCACACTGGCATTAAATGTTGGTGTCTGTGTTTAATTTACAGCAGCTGTCAGTGTTACACCATATGGAACGAGAGACAAAGTAAACAAACTTGCTCTGTAGCTACTTGTCGTGGACAGATAGTGTGTTGTTGAGGTGCAGCTACACCGACAGCTAAGTGGCTAATTAACTATGTAGCCTGCAAACTGATGTTACCAGTTTACTTTCCTGTGGTGAATGTTTTTCTGGCAGCTCGTTCAACAAACTATGGTGCAAGACAACGTGTTCTCATGTCTGTAAGTTAGATAAGAAAGAGACTTAAGCAGGAAAGCTTGTGTTGTGTAGCAGCTGCTGTCTGATGTAGTGTGACCGTCTGCTCTGCCTGATACAGCGCTGATCTTACTGCTTTACGTAACATTTGATTGGCTGTATCAAAACAAGGTCCTCACTCCAGAAGACAGATATTGGAATGGTATTATTTTAAATGAATGCTAAACCAGGGTGCGCAACCATGAAACCATCCATGGTCATGGTTACTGATTTTTCTCAAAGGAGAACACATGACAAGTGATTTACAGAGCAGATATGCAGACTTTAACGGACACAAAAAAGACACCACGTTGCATCATTTGAGCCACTTCTATGGATGATTGAAGCAAAAAAGCTGAAAGCAAAAGTTCCGAGTTTGGAAGTGGGACAGTGTGTGTGGAATTATGTAAAAACAATAGGTGCAGGTATTTTGATGTCACACACCACTGATATGTGCAACAGTGCAACAGTCACATAATACGTTAGTAAAGGCACTTTGTAATTATGAGACTTGGTAATAAGAACGAGACTGTATTTAGTATGTTTAGCCAAGCAAGGTTAGCAGAGGCCTTTAATGTGAAAAAGAGGCAACCTCTTCATGATATATTTTCATTTCATTTTCATTTCACTGCATTTCTCCTGCAGCTGATGGAAAGAGTCTGGTCTCAGTGGGAGTCGATGACGGACATTCAATCGTAGTTTGGGACTGGAAGAGAGGAGAGAAACTTGCTACTGCCAGGTACTGAAAAAAACAACTAATATTAATAATCAGGCGTTCTTTAACTATTGCTACTTTTGTAACTACCATTTCTCATATTTTTACAACTACTGCCTCTTACGCTGATACCATGACTGCTGCTATTAATAGTACTTTTACTCCTACATATACTATCATTACCACACTGCTACTGAAATTAGTACTCTTACAAGGTCATGTTTTATAACTATCTATAGTAGTAGTAGAGGTACAAACTACTGCTAGGGCTGTTACAGTTACTGACACCACCACAGCTACTGCTACAAAAACAGCGACAGCTACCATTACTGCTATACTGATATCACTGCCATAACTGTTGTTGTAGTGTTACTACTATTGGTCCAACTAATTTTTTGGCTTTTTACTGCTGCCACTGTACTACTGTACTACTTTTGTACTACTGCTGCTACTTTTAACTTTGGTGATGGGACGGTTACTGTTTAATACTGTAACAATGTATATAGTTTGGGTGGAAGCCAGAGTACGTGTCCTTTTAATTGTGTCTCTTTTTCTGCAGGGGTCATAAGGAGAAGATATTTGTGGTGAAGTGTAACCCCATGCTGATGGACAAACTGGTCACTGTGGGAATCAAACACATCAAGTTCTGGCAACATGCAGGTAAAACTACGGGAAGGATTTTTTGACTATGGGTTCAGTCGAACATAGATACCAATAACTGCTGCATGGTCAGAAAGTACACTCACTCCTGTTACTGCAAAAAAGTAGCTTTGTACTCAGGGAATCTGGATCCTTGAATGACAAATTTGACCTGAGAGTTTACCTGAAGAAAGGCCATTAACCACACAGGAAGTTCCTATCAAAGGATGTAAAATGGGTTGAGTCAATTAGGTGTTTTACAGTAATAGCATTTGCCACATCCTTTCTGGTGCTATGCTTGCCACTTGTGTTATATTTAATTCCCCACTTGCTCACCATAAAGTTATTTATACTCTGTTGTCCTTTTCTGACCTTTTGCTGCTGCAGTGTCCCAAAAGAGACAATTAAAGTTTAAGTGAATGTAATTAAGAGTCTTAAGTGAAACATTTGTGAAATTTTGTGACCTTTAGCCAGACTGAAAGTTTTGAAAGTGTGTGGTGTGAATTGTAGGGGATTTGAGAGACTGACTGTAGTTTGTTCTGCTGATGACTGCCACAATTCAAAGCTCATACTCCCTGATATATATATTTTCAGTTTTAGTGTGACTTAGTCTTTCAGAGGGTACTATTAGCCCCCATGTATAAATGACTATAAATCCACTTAGAAATCATGGAAACTTCTCATAACTGCGGAACTTAGCTGTGAATCATCAGGTTCATCAGTAGCTTATTTGGCATACTTGTAATGGTAACAAATATAGACTAAAAACTTTGGGCTTGAGTTGTAGCCTCCAGTGAAGCTCACTGAATCCATGTCAACATTATACACTTGCTGTTTACATCCATCAAAGCCCCTACATTCTGTGAACTGTCTCAGTTTTGTCTGAGAGATGTCACAGTGTGAGACTTTGGAAACCTCTGCTTTAGGCTAATGAAACAGTCACACTTTTATTCTTAAGCAAAGGCAACAACATCATCTGACTGCATATAAGTGTCATTAATCTGACATTAATACTCTCTAATTCCTGTGTGTGTTTATATCCTGGCATTTCATTCTGTCTCTGTCCTCCAGGTGGTGGGCTGACCTTCAGGCGTGGTGTGTTCAGGAGCATCGGCCGGCCGGAGACCATGATGTCAGTGTGTTACGGCCGCAGCGAGGCACTGGTGTTCTCGGGAGCTGCCACTGGAGATGTTTACATCTGGAAAGAACCACTGCTGCTGAAAACTGTCAAGGCCCACGATGGACCAGTGTTTGCCATGTTCTCCCTGGACAAGGTGAGAAGGACAGGATAGAACAGTTTACCTTGTCTTTAAATCAGCCTGCAATGATAATTCATTTCAGGTGGTTGTATCTGTCATTTGTTTGGTCATTGCCCAACAGTCATGGACAGAGATTAACAGGACTATATGAAATATTTACCAAAGGGGATTCGCTTTTTATAGCAATTTTATGACAATTACTATACTATACTATCTGATTTTGATATGCAAATAGCCCAGTGCATCATTTCTGCACTGGGCTATTTTTCCCTTCATAGTGTCCTTATATTATTTTCTATAGTCTGTATAGAGTGTTAGTGTGTATGTGTTGCAGTGTGATCTAGACAGGTAGGATTTAGACAGATACCTGTTAACCTCAGCATTAACAAAATACTGCAGTTTTCACCCAGCAGTGGCAGTGAAGAGGTGTGTTTACCTGCTAAATGTCAGATGCATAACACTCTGTTCACACTGTTCACTGCTGCTCCCTGTTACCTAATTTACAGAAACTGGGTGTTCATACAGTTTGTGGCTCAGCAGGTCATTTGCTCATATTGTGGTGCAGAGGTGTAAGGGACAACTTAGTGTTGTTGTAATGCCTGAATCGCTCCTGATCTTGATCCTGTGAATCCCTACTTTACTTGAATTTCAGGTTTTGGATAATTATTTATGATTATCAGCTAGTTTTTTGTTAAATTTACTCACTTACTGACTATTATACATGACTCTAATACAGCAGTGTGAGCAACTGACCCACAGAGTCACAAAATAAGCAGCAGCCAACAGGTTAATGATACGACAGTGACCATCAACCACCAGTAGAGTCTTTCTACAGAGTCTTCTGTAGTCTTTTCTCAGTATCAGATGTGATGTGCAGAGTGAGCAGTGGAGGTTTTATTCAGGACAGCAGAGATGGACTTAATTAATTTCAACAGATTTCTTCCTCCTCTTTGGCACCCCTCCTGCTGCTGGCACCTCTCTCAAAACGACCCTGTAAAAGAAATGCAATGCTTATCTTTTAGGCTTCTTTGTCTATTCACAAATGCCAAAAATGTATTTTTGTAATAACAATAAGGTTATGTTGACAAAACAAAAAAAGACAGAACTAAGCTGTGAGGGCAGAGAGCAGCACCTGGACGTACAAGAGCTATCCTGTGGGTCATCTTCAAAAAAGGCAACATTTGGGTGCATTTTAGAATGAAATGATGTATGATTAGCTTAGCAAAACAAAGTTGAAGAATTTTGTGAATACTTCGTCCCCTATCACAGATTAACATACCATTATCAGAGCAGAGCAGCTAACTCCAGTGCTAACAAACAAGACCAGCTGACTAACACTAACTTTAACATTACAACATGTCAATCAACTCAGGTGGGGTGGGGAGGGGTGGTCTATCGTCTCTTTAATCAACAGTGTGCCTGTATGGCGTTTTGGATATGATAACAGCATTTTGACTTTAGAGTGATAATGTCAGTTATCACTCTTATTTTGACATAATAAATGTGTGTGTGTGTGTGTGTGTGTGTGAGTGACTCAGTGTTGAAAACAGGTTTTGATTAAACAGAGTGTGACAGGCTCTCCAGACGATCTTCCTCCTACTAATGGGCCCTTTACATTCTGTTAGCTCAGTGTGTGTGTGTGTGTGTGTGTGTGTGTGTGTGTGTGTGTGTGTGTGTGTGTGTTTGTTGAGCGTTGGTTTGTACTCTACTGTTGCACTCAGTCTTAGTCATGTTGAGCAGGAACATCAGCTAAATGCCCAAAACCTAAATGTAGGAGTGAGCAGACGTGTAGTAGATTTACTTTTTTCATTTTTTGAGGTTAACGTTTCTTCTTCCATCTGTTTTCCCTCGCTCTTCCTCACTCTCTCTCTCTCTCTCTCTGTTCATTGTTTTAACTCCCTCTCTCCATTCAGTGCATGACTCTGTCTCTTTATGTAACAAGATTTTCAAACAGATGATCCAATAGAGAAACCAACAGGAGAGCCTGGATTTACCAAAAACTGCCTTAAATCTGCAAAACCTCATTTTTCTGTTAACTCATGTCTGACTCCTCATTCTGTCATTTGTTTTTTGTTTTTGTTTTTTTTCACTTTTTCCAGAATAACTTGATTCTACTTTCTACTTCTAACATCTGTATTTTTACGCCTGATTCTGAGATCTACCTTTAAAATATAAATTAAAATCTAAATAACATTTTTCCTTCATCAAAATGCTGATCATTACCTGTGTCGTATCTGCCAGTAAGGTCTTGACATAATCATTAAATTACATAAGAAACACATTTTAACTAAGATGTTACAGATTCCCAAGGCTCCAGTTGTGTGTGTCCAAGTGTCTCTGTGTCCACATTCCACCAACCTGACATCCGCCTTACTTTTCTCTTCTATTTTGAAATGCAAGTAAATGGCAGTAGAAAACAATTTAATGCTGAAAATACATTATAATCTAAATGCAGATATTTTTGATTTTTTTTTTTATCGCCCTATTTTTGATCCATCTCCTAATCCAGCTCCACTGTTTAACAAACTCTATTTTGTATAGAATATTTTTATTAACTCCGCCAAGGAGATTTTGTTTTCACCTCTTTGTTTTACTGATTTGCACCTAACTTGGTGGAGGGATGAGACATGGGCCAGGAAAGAACCCACTATTTTTTCACTCATTTTGGTGTGAGTCTGGTTAAAGGGGCAGACTCAAGAATTTTTCAAATCACTTTCCTTTGTTTCGCTCTCCATTGTGAGAGAGAGCATTTTTGGACATTTTGGCCTTATGCAGAGGTATGCGTTATTGTCATCATGAATAGGTGGAAATGAATGTTTTATGAGTCTTAAACTTCTACAAGTTAAAAATAGACTCTTTACAACCCGACATTGACTGCGTGAGAGTCTTCAGAGGAAACAGACTGACATCAAACAGCTCTGAAGATCTCAGGCTGAGTGGGAGGACGAGGGAGAAAAATCTGTCAGAGCAGGGGATGACAAGACTGAAGGATGGCAGCACGCAGCTCTGAGAGAGGAAGTAAGGAACACAGGGAGGAAAGAGGGAGGATGTGACAGCATCTGAGTGAGGAAAGGGGAATGAGGGAAATAATGACATGTAGGGATGTGCTTTTCCTACAGGTGCACATTGATAGTTGACGTATTTCTGTTTTGTTTTAGAAGCACAAATAGATGAATTATATTTATCAAAGCTTTTGACACTTTTTGATCACCATCTCTTCTTTTAAATAAACTCCATGCTGTTGACAGATTTATATTGGGCTGCTCTTTTTTTACACAGCATTGAATAATCTTGGCTTAATCTTGATGCAAGATATTTTTAAGAGCATTTAATTAAATTATTCTTGTTTCCTGAGACAGTTTACTTAAATGACTCCCTGAGATGCACCTGACAATCTCCTCTTTATGAAAACTGGAAAAGAAAGCTTTTATGTTAGGGTTCTTTCAGCTTGGAATAATTTCCTCTGTCTTCATTTGGTTTATTTCACTTATCTTAAAACAGATTCCATGTGTTTTCAGTAATGCTTTCTCTCACTGTAACATGTTCAATTCGTTCTTGTGAGTGTTTGTTTTGGGAAACAAAACGAGGTGATAAATCTCAAGGGGGGTCATCCTGATATAATAAATTTGATCGCAATTTGTCTTAAGGGCTTCGTGACTGGCGGGAAGGACGGTGTGGTGGAGCTGTGGGACGACATGTTTGACCGCTGCCTGAAGACTTACGCCATCAAGAGAGCAGCTCTATCCCCGGGCTCTAAAGGTGCACACAATACAGCTATCATAATGAGACAGATAGATCAATAGATAGGTAGGATCTGAACACGTCCAACACCCTCATTTTTCCCCCGATTTGGCACCCTCAGATTACCTCTTCACCATTTTAACAGTGATAGCGACGTCATCGCTGCTGTGGACCATTTTCTCAGACAGTGCTGACCTGCAGTTTTCAATTACTCAAAATAGAAACACCACAACAGTTAATAACCTATAATCACTGAAAGAGTTGAACTTCATGTGCTGTTTAACACATCTCCTTCTACCTGAGGCCAAAAACTTCACCACTCATATAAAGTGTTATCTTTATCCACAATTGTTGATTATAATTGTATTATTAATCTAATTAATGAATTAATTATTGTCTGCTGATTTGTTGACCATCTGTTCATTTTGTGAGTTTCTTTTTGTTACTGGACAAAGTCATAATTGCTGTCCCTGTTTAAGATCACAAGTGAAGCAGCTGTTGCACATACTAGTAGAAACTCTTCTATCCAATACTGCCATCAGCTGGACACATGGGGACACACACCTCTGTTTGTCAAGTCAATTTTTATTTACATTGCGCCAAAACGTAACATTAACATGAGAAGTTAATTTTCATACAGAGCAGGTTCAGACTATATTCTTAAGAATATTATTTACAGAAACCCAACAATAAAACTCCAAATATTTGTTTTGAAATATCAGTATTACATAGTATATGGATCAACTAATTTCTGTTTGCCACTGAAAGGACTTCATCTACAAAAAAATTCCTGAATGTGTGTGTGTGTGTGTGTGTGTGTGTGTGTGTGTGTGTGTGTGTGTGTGTGTGCATGCACAGGCCTGCTGCTGGAGGACAACCCATCCATCAGAGCCATCACCCTGGGTCACGGTCACATCCTGGTGGGAACCAAAAACGGAGAAGTTCTGGAGATCGACAAGACTGGACCCATGACCTTGCTGGTGCAGGTATAATGGGACATGGGAATGAGTGTGTGTGTGTGTGTGTGTGTGTGTGTGTGTGTGTGTGTGTGTGTGAGCAGTCTGCTATGTTTGCATGTTGACAGGTGTCTGTTAAAGTCATATCTGTGGACAACTTAAACATAGTTCAGGTCAAGTCATTATTTGAAAACAGCGTTCAAGGTATGTTAAACTACAGGTAACCATAGCAACAGTTTTCATGCTTCAGATTGTGTTAGCAGGTGAGTTCTCCACAGAACAGCAGGACACAGTAAAAAGAGTTGGTTATGTTGTGAATATGCGCAGCTCTTCATCACGGCTCACTGTGATGCTCGCTGCCCCTCACTTTTCATTACTCCCTGACAGATTTACAAATCATCTGTTCTCAAGAAAAAAAACAAAATGGTGTTTTGTTTTGTAGATACATTTTTAATAATTATCTTTGTCTATGCGAGAACAGATACAATACATTTCCTATTACTCCTTCACAATAAAAACCCCACTGTGTTTGTCCATTTCAAAACAGCAGCAGTCTGTCCAGGGTGTACCCCGCCTCTCGCCCCATGTCAGCTGGGATTGGCTCCAGCCCCCTGTGACCCTTAAAGGATAAGCAGTATAGATAATGGATGGATGGATGAAAACAGCAGCAGTCGGAAATGTTATGTTATGTTAACGTCAGAAGAAACTTAATACAGCTCTGATAAGTCTGTAGGAGAGTGAACAGTAAACAGTGAAGCTGATATCAATCAGATCAAATTACAAACAGTAACAGTGGATGACATGCTGCAGCGTTTCCTGTTAATCCATCGAGCATAAAAGCAATTTGAATCCCAACTACTATTTAGAGAGCAATTACTGAAAATAAATACACTGAAGTACTATTGCAGAGAGAGGACCATAAATAGTATCAAAAATGGATTTTGATAATAGTCCATAAACAACTTAAAGGTTCACTCCACTTGCTCAGAGATTATAAACTGATCACAGTTCTCTCAGGTCACCAGGTGGAGGTCCATTACAACTGTTTCCACATTGAAAGGCAAACTCAAAACTTTTCTAATCCTCCAGGCATATGGTTAATTGCAAGTAATAGTAGAAGTAGTTTTACTCATGCTTATATTCTTATGTTTATATTTCCTATGTTCTATTTTCTTTTGTTTTTGTCTTTTGTTTTATATTTTATCTGTCAGTGTAAAGCACCCTGAGTTTATGTTTAATGAGATCAGCTATATAAATAAAATCGACATTGATTTCGTGAAAATCTCAATCATAACACAATCATGTCAAGTCAGTTTTTGTCTCGCACTTTTCACATAGGACAGGTCGAGACTGTGTTATTTACAATATATTTACAGAGACCCAAGAATTCCCACCATGAGTAAGCACTAGGCAACAGTGGTAAGGAAAAACCTGATTTGTTTCACCCCTCGTGTGTGTGTGTGTGTGTGTGTGTGTGTTACTGAGAATCTCAGAGATTCTTTAAATGTCTGGTAGTCTGGTACAGCACCTGTTGCCATGGTGAGGAGAGCTGTGTGCTGCAGATCAATAGGCAGTCTCACACAGACACATGCATACAGAACAGGACAATGTTGTCCACACCTTTCAGTCAAGATTTGCCTTGTGTGTGCATGGGTTGCATGAAGTTTGTGATGTTTCCGGTGTGATGCACCTGAGTGCTTTTAGAAGCTGGCAATACAGTGACGCAAGTGTGTGGTGATTTGTGCGTGTGTTTGTGAAGGTCTTGTGTGTTTAGGAATGTGTTCACATTTCAGAAGTGGGGGAAGGGCACAATATATACAATGTTCACAACTTTTATTTACCTCATACCTTATGATAATTTGTGTGTGTGTGTGTGTGTGCGTGCGTGCATTTTTAGGGTCATATGGAGGGTGAGGTCTGGGGTCTGGCCCCCCACCCGCTGCTCCCCATCTGTGCCACAGTTAGTGACGATAAAACCCTGAGACTGTGGGAGACGTCAGCCAATCACCGCATGGTGGCCGTCCGCAAGCTGAAGAGAGGTCAGATGAAGGACCAGACCACCAGAACTCTACAAGTCCTGTATATTTAGCATCCCCACTGATACCTGTCCAAATCATCCATTAGATTTAAGACTGATTTCCTTTCTTCTAGACAGCCATTGTTCTCAGGTAGTTTCTATGAAAATCAACTGGCAGCACAGCAGTGACAGCTGGTGATTATTTACCTTGGTGTGGCCATAGGCACTGAAGGCTTCTGCTGACACACTAATTGTTGTATTGTTGTCAGCTATAGAGGGCTGTTATATTACTCAAGAACTGAATCGGAAAAGCAATCACACTCCATCCAGCAGCTCAGCTTCGCTCAGCTTAATCTGTCTCTATTCTACAAAGATACAAACAGTTCATTTAAATTCAAATGTTTTATTTCAGAATTAATATCGACTGTGCAATAATTAATTTTTTTTTTCATAAACACAATCATATTGTCTAGTCTTACTGTTCCTGTCATAGTAATGGCAATGACAATATGCAATAGTTAAGAAAAAAAAAGTGTTGCCAATCACAGCTGTTTACTTGTATTAGACCGAGGCAGATCAGGAGGAAGCTCGTGTTGAATTATTGTATATTGTGAGAATAGGAGAGAGAATATAAAATGTATTCATTTCTGCCATGTAATTTCATGCTTTACAACTTTGTTTAAAGTAATATTAAGATAATTAAAAAGTAAAAACATGCGCCACCACCACTGCAAAGAAATAATCCATCAGAGTCGATGTTTGGTCAAAGTCAGTATTTGCAGATTCTTGCTCAGATCTCAATTTTAATATTGTGATTATGATTTTTTTAAAAGATTTTTTGAGCTGCTGGAAGGAGTGTTTTGTTTTTCTCTTTTGATGGAGCTAAGCTAACAGTTTTCCCCTGCTTCCAGTTACGGATATGAAGCTCATATCCGTGTTTTCATCTAATTCCAGGAAAGACAGAGAACAAGAGGATTTCTCATGTGTTAGACTATTTGAAAACTCTTCATCCTAAAATAAGGATAGCTGAACATACCTGCTTTTTTTACAGCAATTTCCTGTCAAAATTCCAATAGAGTAATACACAGAAAACAAGAAGAGTCAAGAACAGACAAATGAGATAGAGGCTCTGAGACAGCAGTTTTAGGAAGGTAGAGAACAGTGTTGGAGTAGGGTCTTTAAATCTCAGAGCAGTAAGGGTGTTTTCATTTTTAGGTGACATTGCAGATTTTCCCTGATTAGTATGGACATTTTATTGCTGTATTAGGTCGTATACAAGGGAGAGCTGACAGGAAATGAAGGGAGAGACACAGGGGATGAAATGCAACACAGTGGTACCATGGATGCTAAGCCCCACACATGGACGTTTTAAAATGGACTTCTGACAGACAAGTCAGAATACAGACAGTCATCACCGAACACATGAAATAAACTAATAGATAAACTTGTTTATCAACTAACAGGTTAACTGACTGAGCGACTGTGTGTGTATGTGTGCGCCTGTGTTTTCCAGGTGGCCGCTGCTGTGCCTTCTCTCCTGATGGGAAGGCGTTGGCTGTTGGTCTGAGCGATGGCGGCGTGCTAGTGGTGAATGCTGACACGCTGGAGGATCTGCTGAGCTTCCACCATCGCAGAGACGCCATCTCTGACGTACGCTTTACCCCAGGTACAAACATACACACACACACACAGAAAACACAGTCACACAGACATTACTGAAGATATATCCACTTGTCCTCACCCATTCATCTGACATTTTCTGGCACACATGGTCTCAGATTCAGGTAAATACCTGGCAGTGGCATCACATGACAGCTTTGTGGACATCTACAATGTGCTGAGCAGTAAAAGAGTGGGGATCTGTAAAGGAGCATCCAGTTACATCACACACATCGACTGGGACGCTCGAGGTAAAACACAATGCTCTCTTTCTTTATCTACTGTTCATTTTGAAAGTCTTCCACCACCCAAGCACGTCTGAGCTTCACTGTACAGGATGATGCATGTGCAGAGTTTGTTTTGCGAGTTTTAAGGTTTTTTAAGACATTATAATTCAAAGCAGAGAATTTCATTCTTCACACATTCTTTGTATGTGTGTGTGTGTGTGTGTGTGTGTGTGTGTATGCTTCAGGTAAACTGCTGCAGGTGAACACGGGAGCCAAAGAGCAGCTTTTCTTCGAAGCCCCGCGAGGAAAAAGACAAACAATCAGAAACTCTGAGGTCAGTGTGTGTGTGTGTGTGTGTGTGTGTGTGTGTGTGTGCGTGCGTGTGTGTGTGTGTGCGTGTTAACATTATAGGAAGGGTTTGGGAATCTTCTTTGTGCTCCTCTGAAATTTAACTCATCATTCTGGATGACATTTTAACCCTGGTGACACCTGGTCTGTTACAGGCATTGAGCAGGACAAAGACTGTGTCAAAAGTCTCAAAGTTATGCGTATGTTATTATGTGTGTGTGTGTGTGTGTGTGTGTGTGTGTGTGTGTGTGTGTGTGTAGTTGGAGAGAATCGAGTGGTCTAGCTGGACGTGTGTTTTGGGTTCGAGCTGTGAGGGAATCTGGCCGACGCACAGCGACATCACTGACATCAACGCGGCGTCACTCACCAGAGACCGAACTCTGCTCACCACCGGAGACGACTTTGGCTTCCTCAAACTGTTCAGCTACCCTGTCAGGGTACGACAGACTGAGATATTGTTTACTCTGTAAATTCATATTTTACATTCAGGCTGATGTGTGTGTAAAATATGTCTGGTCTGTGTGCTGTGGGCCTCAGGCAAAACTGGTAATAGAAACTTTTTCCTTAGTCCTTTCAGTGTAGAAACTTGAAAGACAATACTTTTTTACTTTTACTCATACTGTAGTGTTTTAATGTGGTATTACTTCCTATAAAAGAATCTGAGTAAATCTGTCACTTGAAAAGTTTGATTCTCTATCACAGGCATAAACAGGTCAGCAGGTATATTTCTCTTCTCCCTCCAGGGTCAGTACGCTCGTTTTAAGCGCTACGTGGGCCACAGCGCCCAGGTGACCAACGTCCGCTGGGCTCAGGACGACTCCACCCTGCTGACGGTGGGCGGGGCTGACACCGCCCTGATGATCTGGGCGAGGGAGCGAGGAGGTGGGATCAGTGGGGAGGGAGAGGGGCATTTGTTTCGCGACAATCGACCACCTGTGGACAGCGAGGAGTCGGACGACGACATAGAGGAGGATGGAGGTGGGTGTTTCTTTGTTTTTTTTTATTTCAGGCTGATTTTAAATGTAAAGGGTTTCTCTGCGCCTTTTATTTTGCGCAGGCCTAAATTGTGCCAAAGACAATGATTCATCAATTAACTGGTCAACTGACAGAGAATTTATCAGCAACCAGTTTGTAGATTGAATAATCACTTTGAGTGATTTGTAACTGAAAACATTCTCCTGATGGTTCTTGCTTCTCAAATGTGAGGATTTGATGCATTTCTCTGTCAGACTTGACAATAAACTCAGTATCTTTTGGTTTTGGATCCAGACAAAACAAGGCATTTGAAGTCACCTTGTAATTGAGAAATTATTATAATGAGAATAATTAAAATAATCATTAGTTAGCAGCCCTAGTGCCAAATTCAAAGACTGTCCTCCTAAGGATAATGACAGTATCAGTTGTTCTGTCACAAACATCATTGTTCACTAAACTTAACCAAGTGTTCATTATTGTAACCTGACAACAAAAGTTCCATAATCTTAACCACCATGAGTTTAAACACATCCATGCCTCACCGTAAAACAGATTTGTTTTTCAGTAGTGGTTTGTAACATGTTTGATGTCACAGCTAAAAATGTCAGACTGGTAGGTGTGTCAGATCAGAGAACAGATGCTTTTTAAAGATTTAAAAAAATATATTTTTTCTTTATCAGACATTTGAGAGTCAGAGTCTCTAGACAGACATAGGAAACAAGGGCCGCAAACACCCTGGAAAAATGAGCCTCTCTTGATATGTTAATGCACTGATACTTTTTATTTCATCAACTTAAAAAAAAAGGGCACCCTGCTAAGTCAGTACTTAGTGACCCCCCCCCCCCCCATTGGCAGATATCACAGCTTGCGAACAGTCTCTGTAGCAGCTGAGAGTCTTTTTGTTCCTGATGAATTTTCTTCCTGCAGATCACTTCAAGTTCGGAGATATTTTTAGTCTGTCCGGTACAGACAGCATGTTTACCCACAGAGAACAACAGATTTTCAGTGATGCTCAGGTCAGGGGACTGTGGGGGGTCTCTTTGTCTCTCTTCCTGCTTCCCTGTGGACATTGTGTATCTACTTGCGACACATGACATGCATTAATACAGACGATTGGCAGAGACAGAGAGAGAATAATCCAGTCTGACCTGGGTCCAAAGCTTTACAAAATATTATTTTTTCATAAGGTAAAAAAAAGCATGTGATTTGGATCAGATTGCAGAATTGTCATTTATGAATGTGTATATTCAAAGGCTATGACAGTGATGTTGCCCGAGAGAAGACGGTGGATTATACCACTAAGATGTACGCTGTCAGCATTAGAGAAATGAGAGGAACCAAACCTCACCAACAGCTGAAGGAGCTGTCTGCTGAGGAGAGGTATGAGCACACACACATACACGCACGCAAGCACACCATGACAACAGGTTGTTGGAGGCACATGGGTGTCAGATTATTTGAACCCAGTTTGTGTCTAGAGTTTAAAGCTGCTTCAGACAACTTTGCATCCTTGTTATATTTCGAACATTTATCCTGGGTTAAGCTTATTTTTATTTGGATTTATTTTTATCAATTCCAGGGGTGTTCATGAGACCCAATGATTCTTTGAGTTAATAATTTATCCAGTGTCTAGCTACAAAAGTTTCACTGAGACACTATTAATCCAGAATGAAGATCAATCTTATTCTTGAAGCCTTTTCTCTCATAAAAGAGAGAAAGCAGAACATAAATCCCACATTTGTGTCACTTTATACGTTTTCAAGCGAAGCTAACTTCTTTATCCTTGTTAATCCTGTTTATTGGTCACATAATTACACTCCCCACTGTCAGACTCTCGTAAAAGGTCATGGTGATTTTTTCTTTACTTTTGTGACTTTGCAACATTGAGACAAACTGAACTGAAACTTTTATTTAAAAAAAAAAATGTATGAATAAATTCATCTTATCCACTGTGTGTGTGATCAGTGGTTACAGTGTGTGTGTTTGTCTGTATGCTTAGGTTTGTGTGTGAGTGTCTGCATCCGTGTAGTTGTTTAAATCAAAAGGATTATGCATTTCATGCATGCAAGGGCTTCTGCATGGTCACAGAGTATTGTTACGGTTCAGTTTGTTGTGTGTTTCCACGTTGCACATGCTAAGAGATTGATATACTTTCAGTGTCAATGAGCATCTGTCTTCAAAACACTCACCAACAAAGGGCACCTTGAAGGTACAAATTTATTCTGTAGTACACAGATGTTGTAAGCTAAAGACATCTAATCTTCCAAAACTCAGTTAACTGAAATACTGGGACCATGGACGGATTATGAGACAATGGGCACAGATATGTGAAAGACCCCCATATTCAAAGAGATGTCTTGGTGTTTGTTATGTCTCATTTTGGTAATTTTGCAGCATTTAGTAGATGTTTTGTGTCTCTTTGTGGTTATTTGGTATCTGTTTGTGGTGATTTCTCTCTGTAATTTTGCACCTCTTTATAGCCTTCTTGTGTGTCTTGTATTTGTTTTACATCTCTTTGCTGTCTTTCTGTGTCTCTGTAGTTGTTTTTTCTGTCTATTTGTAGCCATTTTATGTCTCCTTGCAGTTGTTTAGTATCTCTTTATAGTCACTTTATTTCTCTTTGTAGCCATTTTGTATCTCTTTGTTTTCATTTCTTGATGGGAAGTCAATTAAACTACAGTCACTTCAAACAGAGGCCCATTGGGCCAAAAACCCAAAAAGCACAACTCCTGTGTCAAGCTAGTGATGCCCAAAAGCTCTGACAGAAAGAGCTGTAAATTTACATCAGTAAAGACACAACCTGTGTCAGTTTGTACACCAAGTGCTGAGTGACAAACACTTCTTTTTGTCCCTTTGTGGTACCCTTACTTCTTGAGTGTTGCTGCTTCCAGGGATATTATAAGGATTGCTGCTCTCTGGCCTTGCTTGTAGAAACTCTTAATATCTGTGTTGTGTTTTAACTTGCATTCCCCTGGAGGCAGGGCATTGTCAAGTAAGTATGACCTGATACTTACTGTGTAGATGATTTTCAGACAGGGAAAATGTCAATACAGCAGGTCTGATTGAATTATATGTACTGTATATAAGATTATACAAACAAATAAACAGCATCTGGTGAGGGAAGATAGAAGTTGGAGACTGGGGAATGACAGTGGGAGAGAAAGTGAGTGAATATTATGGATATGACAGAAACTGTTACCATAGCAATAACTTTTTTAATATCACGATGAGAGAGAGAGAGAGAGAGAGAGAGAGAGATGAAACTGTATTAGTGGAACGGGGTCTTGACAGAAAGTGACATTCAGCTCCATATATACAGCATTTATCTGTTTAGATGTTGTATCTGTATATTTTATGGCCACACAGCTGTAGTGGTATTAGTAATAGTAATTCCTATTTCCAACTATCATAGCAAAATGATTTCAATCCATTATACCATTCTTTTCATTGTTTGTTGTCTGAATAAAGTGTTTCTAATAATGTCCTGTTATGCTAGAAATTTGTCTTTCCATCATCTTTGCATTTCTTCTCATCCTCTGCTTCCTGTCTTTAAAACCAGTTCCTCTCCCTCTCCTCCTCTGCCTCTTCCTCCCTTTTGTAACCCATCTTCTAATCATCTTTTCATTCTCTATGTTTCCTTGTCTTTTCCTCCCCGTCTTCTGTCTTGTTTTCTTCCTCTCTCTTCTCCTCCTCCTACTGTAGAGGTCCTGTTTTGTGTCAACAGGGGTGTTTGGGTCTGATCCCTCTTCCCTCCACAGCCTGGTTTCTGTCCTGCACTTGTTCTCTGTTATCACTCGTTCATCCTACTGTAACAGGTTTCCACGCAGAACAATGTAACGCCCCATTCGGACAGGATTACCCTGGTGACATGACAGGATCTGGTCCCTAATAGACATAGATATCCAGCAGAACAAAGACAAAAAGAGAAAGACAAAGTTAATGCGTGAGGTGAATTAGAGTCAAAATCCATTCTCCCCCTCAGCATCAGATCTGAACACACAGACATGAAATATTGATATCATGATATCATTATCTCTGATATTCATCCAGAATGAACCTCCAGAAATCCACTGAGAAATGAGAGAAAAAAAGAGGCTGCGGATCATCAGGCTTTTAGGTTTTCTTTAGTATCACAGTAATCCAGTTATAGTTGTCTGTATATGGGTGCACTGGAGACAGGATCTGATCAGAGCTGGCAGTTGGCAGACTAAAAGTAAAAAATACAGGCTATTTTGTGTTGTCTACTACATTTATGTAGTCGATGTATCCACCTGCAGTTGACATTACAACAGCATATTTGATGAGTTTTTCATGCAGTCCTGCTCTCCTGATGTTTACTGTTGTCATATTAGTTTCCTAACAGGCCTGTACGTTGGTGTTAGCATGTTTCTATACTACATGTGACTTGTTCTATTTTTGACACAAAAGACAAACTTCTCACTAGAGTTGGGTGGATTTCAAGTTTTGCAGGTCTTGTCCAGTGTAGGAGCTTAAACCAGCTGAGCCAACATTTGTCATTATGCCAGGTTCTGGCAAATTATGAAGTAGTAAACATCTGTGCCTACAGTGTCATGGCCCCAAGTCCAATTTGTATTGCATTACTAATAAGCAGCACGACAGTGTGATTAACATAAAATGGACTAATGGAGCCACTACTGTTTGCCAAGCTGTGCATAATTTAAGCTAGCAACATGAAGGAGATCAGTACAGGGAGGGAGAAGATGCACATGGCTCACATTGCGTCTGTTTTCTAGAGAGTATATAGAGAGTGTATGTGTTGTTTGATGACAAGAGGAGACATGGCATACCTAGTCTTAAAGAAAACTAAAACTCTGCCAGAATGCAACATTTTGGATACAAAAGAGATGAGCCGAAAACGTACACAAGGCATCGTGTGACACCTGCAACACCTAGTGGTAAAATTTGGTACACCAGTTCAGTTTGTTGTCTGGCTTAATATCAAACTGGTTTGAAAATTTTTACACTGGCCCAACCCTATTCCACACTGATCTGAAAAAAAGCAGCTCCTCATGTGGAGAAAAACCTCAGAGGTCTATTTTAAAGTTCAAGGTCGAGGATCCAGTTGGAGTTTAAAACATGAGGACCAGCTAATTAACAGAAAAACAGAAGGTCATTTTGGCTGTAATTATTATTGGGGTGTGGTGAAAAATGACAGAATTAAAATCACTAACCAGAGCAAGTAATATTAAAATCACCTCACCTCCCTTACAAAATCCTGTCCAAATGGGGTGTTA
Source organism: Lates calcarifer (assembly GCF_001640805.2). NCBI lineage: Eukaryota > Metazoa > Chordata > Actinopteri > Centropomidae > Lates > Lates calcarifer. The sequence goes on from NC_066848.1 coordinate 20,554,310, forward strand.
AGAATTTTGATAATCCTGGCTTTTTTTTTCTTAAAAAGCTTGAATTTTGCACATTATTCCCACAACCCAGGGTAGTTTCTTTAAGACAGTTTTTGTCTCTCGGGTTCACTTTTCATGTGGATATCTACTGTTTATATATTCATGAGAGGAAAGTATACCCAGGTCCCAAAGCTAAAATGTGATCTGACCAAACTGGGTCTTAAGTCTGACAATCTTTAATCAAGCGAAAATGACAGAGGAGCCTGAGGGTATTATAGCCTTTCAGCTTGTTGACTGAGCATGTGCAAGGCCGAGGCAGGAAAGAACTGTTATATTCAGCTAGTTAACAGTCCTGGGTCTAAGGCAGAAAATTGATATTTGCAGGTTATAACAGGTTTTGCTTGTGTGTGGGTGCCCTGAACAGGACCAGAGGCCAGAAAACAAAATCTCTTATTTATGATGTTGGCTTCTTAGTCGACACAATCACAACAGAGTTTGCTGCAAATTGTGTCAAAACTCACACTCCTTCTCAGAATCATAACTCAGCCAGATCCGAACACACAGACATGACATACATATGTTTAGATTCAGTTTGATTTGTACCTTGAGGATATTATTATTGCCAATGTTTGTTTCATCAACTTTCATACACCTGCTTAGAAATCATAGAAAAAAAGACACCCCTTATAACTACAGAACTTGCCTGAGCCACAGTACCTCACCCAATCCCGTTTGTTTTTGACCCAGGACTGAAAACTGTTCTCTGATTGCCTGTGCATGTTTGCCTGTTAACACAATTAGCTATGCTAGCATGTTAGCCTGACAACCCTAAAATAAAAAGTAGCAATAGCATGGTAGCATTTTGTTGTAGCATGTAGCTAGAGCCACAGCTAGTCACATTATAGTTTCTGTGAGGCATGAGGCCTTTATATGTGTGTGCTTGAGTGAGTTTGTTGCCATGGTTGGATGTGTGTGTGCGCGTGTGATTGTGTGTCTGCGTGCTTTCTAAAGTTCTGTACCTTGGTTCTGTCCCTCTGCTGTCCAGGGGATCCAGGTAACACCTGTCCACCTGACTGTCTGTTACTGTTTGTTTACGCAGTGCCTCTTCATTTTGTGTGTGTGTGTGTGTGTGTGTTTCACACTCCTCTTGGCATTACCTCACACTGTCCTTACCTTGCAGGTCATTCTTTAGGTCACCTGTAAAGCTGTATTTGTACTGCACTGAATGAAATGACAATAAAGTAACTCGTAACTGCAACTGTCAGATGCAGTAAAGTAAGTAAAGTGCAACATTTCCCTCTAAAATGTAGTAAAGTAGAGGTATGTAAGAGCCTAAAATTGAAATACTGAAGTAAAGTACAAGTATCTTAAAATAGTGTGTAAGTACATTGCTTGATAAAGTGTAACTGACCAACTACAACTCAATTTAAACCAACATAGCCCCAGCAGACATGGCAGAGAATAATAAACCTGGATCAGGTGTTTACCTGCCACAATATCATGATCTATCTTCAGCTAGCTTATTCAGATTTTTTGAAACAAACACGTCTACATGTTTGATGCGTAACCAGGATTCTTCAAAAGTTGCAGTATTTCTATTTTGGATGATTGAAAAATTCCAAGTCAGCACTGTCTGAGGAAATGGACAACATCAGTCTTCATGCGGTCGTCCCAGGAATGTGGATTCGAACTTGTCCAACACCCACCCTGTTCACCTGATTTGGCATCGTCAGACTACTACCTCTTCTCTTGCAATTTTTAATTGTCTAACACAGAAATATCACAAAAGTTATTAACAAGGAAATGTTAAAAATACTAAAAGATAAAAGGATGGAAGATCACTAATGAAGGGTGTACTTGCATTTGTTGTTCTTTAATATGGACATTATAGTTTAATTAGTCAAGTGGATTCATTCTTTGGCTTTGGCTAAAAACACAAAAAAGCATTTAAAAGTCAGGAATTATAACTACTTAACATTTATATTAGCAGTATTCAGTTTGTTTGTGTGAACACGACAGAAGGTCACAGGTCAGTTTCTAACTGAAGGAGTACACAGTTCATCACAACCTGCTGCAAGAAGAAACATCTGTCTACATCTGTCCTTTCTTTCTCTACTGATTCTATTGTCTGTTTGATCCCTGTGTGAATTGTCTGTCTGCAGGCCGACCATGCTGTCTCACTGTCTGTCCCTCCACCTGTCTGTCCTCCAGACATCAGCACATTGGGATATGAATGAATGTTTTCTTTGAATGGTTGATTGATTATGTGATTAACAGACTGATTGATCCTCCAGGCCTCCAGTGAGTCGAGCAGCGCCGCAGCCGGAGAAACTTCAGAAGAACAACATTTCTAAGAAGAAGAGACTGGTAGAGGTATGTCTGTCTTTCTCTCTCTGTCTCATTTCTCTCTGTCTGTCCTCCTATTCATCTGTCTCCTCCATGTGCAGGACCTGGTTTTGGATCACGTGTTTGGTTTTCGGGGCTTTGATTGTCGGAACAACCTGCACTACCTCAACGACGGCACAGAGATCGTCTACCACACCGCCGCCACTGCCATTGTCCACAGCCTCAGTACCGGTAACCATGGCAACACAAACACCGTGTTCCTCATGAAAGAAATAGAAGTAGAAATAGAACATTTTTTCGCAGTTTGATGTTTTACTGGCACAATTTTTCAAATTCTTGGCAAAAAATTGTGATAGATTTGGATGGAAATCTGCCCACAGTTGTCTAACCTGTCACTGTTCAGATCACAGTGATGTGTTTATGTGTCTTCTTGTGCTGCAGGAACTCAGAGTTTCTACCTGGAACACACTGATGACATCCTCTGTCTGACCGTCAACCAGCACCCAAAATACAAAAACATCATCGCCACTGGACAGATCGGTGTGTGTGTGTGTGTGTGAGAGAGTGAGAGAGAGAGAGAGAGAGAGACTTATAGAAGTGTTGCTATTTCTGCATGGCAGTGTGTTTCTTTACTAACTCGTCTGTACTAAATGAGTCCTGCTTCTCTCTCCTCTGCTTCCTGTTTAACCTGCCTGCTTTACTTTTTCCCACTGAGAGAATAGAAACACACTGGTAACACTAACATGGAAGAAGCTTTATCTTCAAGAAGAAATACCGCTGAGTACTTTGAGACCAATAAATAGATGCACATTTTAAGAAGGAAAAAAATAGTTTGGCCTACTTTAAGCAGTGAGAATCACCCATAAATATCTCTATTTACTGTCAGGTTTTCATTTGTTTTTTTTTTGTTGTTTTTGTATGTGTGTGTTTTGGCTGGCCTCATTTGTCACCATCGCTCTCACAACACCTCAGGTGACGTCAGTGAACTCCCAGGTAAAAAAACAAAACAAACCGCACCGCCTCTCCCATCACCACAGACACCCTGAAACCCAGAGACAACCTGCCAAAATTAGTCCATGAGGACTATGAACAGCTCAGGAACACTGTCTTTATGTCAAAAAGCAGCTCAGGGTAAAATGTTCCTGTTATATTTTAACATCCTGCTGTCTTACCTCCATAAAGCAGAAAATGTGGCTGCAGCAAAGACTCAATTTTATGGGTCCCATATTTTCCAGCTAATTTTCTGGAAAGTTTCTTTATAATCTTCTAAAACATTAGTTGGTATTTAACTGTTAATCGCTAGGGTTTCCAAGAATTACCTACATGGTTTTCAATTTATTATAAGAAAAATTGAGCAAGTGTTAGTTGTAACAGTTATTAAGTACCTGGTTGTTATATTTGAATTTTCAAGAAAAAAACGATTTATGAATTAGTAGGTAAGGCTGAGTAAACACCATGCAGTACAATAAGGTGTAACCAGTTTTCATCAGTAATACAGGAGGGAACCATATTAGCCTTGTCACAGCACCCATGTTTGCTTATAGACTGTATAAACTCTCAGTTTTCAAGTCTCTGCAAATTGATTTTAGAACAATGAAATCAGCTGAAGCCATAGTCTGCTTTGGAAAAACAAAATTAATCTAAAAGCCAACTGGAAGATGTGGTAAATGTTCAGTGGGAACATCAGTTAGTTTGTAAATGTGCTAAAACATAGAAGCCACCAGTGTGATCTTTGGACTGTGAAGCACTTAAATACTTTGTGCTGGTGCTGATCTGGGTCTCAGGGTGCTTGTAAGCTGCATTGATCCCTCTAACTGCTCTGTTTTTGTCCTGATGGTGTCATAGTTACCCTCCTATTTTTGTCATATGTGTTTTCTTTTTGTGACTTTTTTTTTTAACTATTGTGATCTGATAACAGCTCTGTTTACATCCTCTCTCCTCTTCTCCTGTCTGGTAATCTTTATGTAGGCACCACGCCTTCAATCCACGTGTGGGATGCGATGAGTAAACAGACCATGTCCATCCTCCGCTGTCCTCACACTAAAGGTGTCAGCTACGTTAACTTCAGCGCCACAGGGAAGCTGCTGTTGTCTGTCGGAGTGGAACCTGAACACACCATCACTGTGTGGCGCTGGCAGGAAGGTCAGACTAATATCTGATCGATAACCAATAAGATTCATGCGCATTAATTCACAGAAGAACTGCTGCTGGGTATGGGCCTCTGTTCAGTACATTTATTGGATACGCACAGAAACTAATGCAGGCTAAATGGGACAACAAAATATTAGAAACATCTGTCAATATATTACTGTGTATATCGTATGCATATCCCACCAAACCAAACCTACAACCCCGATTACAGCTATTAATAGTTAAAGCCAGCTCCAACTCAACCAACTACACCAGTAAAATTCTGTGTACACATTAATGTATCAAGAATAATAATTCAACAATATAATATATATCATATAAAACAGTCACAAAGTGCACTTGTCTAAATTATGAGTAGCCTACTTTTAATTTTGATGCGTTAACTACTGCACGACTTTTACTTTACTTTACTTTACTTTTATATTACAGTACTGCAACTCTCATGATCTAAATATTGGCTGGGCCTGTTGTAGATTTAACAAGGTATTTATGTTGACCTTGGGAAAGCTCTGCACTAAAGTCAGGGAACGGCAAAGATTGTGTAACATGATTACCTGTAGCCTGCAAGATATGCACTGATACTTATCCATAGCCATTTTTAGTAAGTTCACTGTAAATCCCCCTGCCCAGAGGTGGGTATATGCCACAAATAGCAGCTTCACAATAATAATCAGCACAGTAATATTCAGTAGAGATGTCAAGCTGTGAGCATGTTAGTGATTTAAGTTAATTTAGCACAGGGAAGAATATTGAATAAAATAACTCCTCTGCAGGATCTAAGGTGTGCAGTAAAGCTGGACACCCAGACCGGATCTTCGTAGTGGAGTTTCGGCCAGACTCGGACTCCCAGTTCGTGTCGGTGGGAATCAAACATGTCAAGTTCTGGACGCTGGCTGGCGGTGCACTGATGTACAAAAAGGGCGTAGTGGGGACGGTGGAGGATGGCAGGATGCAGACGATGCTGTCGGTCGCCTTCGGTGCTGTGAGTTCACTGCTGATTTATTATTGTATAAGTTGTTGTAAAATCTAAATCTGGTATCAGTAGGGCTCTGCTCACATGACCTGACTCTAACTCTCTCACTCTTACCCAAGTCTTAGATTAAATATCCCTAAAACACAACACAGAGTTCAAAGAAATCATGCTACATTACTGAGCAACAACATAAGCACATTAAAAACAGTTCATCTCAACCAGAAACTCTGCAGCTTCAGCTGCTTGTGTTTTGCATGCCATCATATGTCTTTTGCTGTTTGAACGATTAACATATCCTTAGCCACAAAAACTGTTGCAGAACACTTTCTGTCCAGTGTGGACTCTAAAATGCTATGTAAGATCACACTGTTGCTTAAATCTTTTCCCACACCTAAATGGTTTCTCTCCTGTGAGGAACCTAATGTGCGTCGTACAACAAGACCTCCAACCTAAACAGCCATACGGGTTGCTTGTTCTTACCCTTAGATATGACCCACAGGAGCATGCAACTGGTTGACAAACTGGAGCTTGGTATCAATAACAAACATGCAGTTGGAACAATCGAAGTTTTTAGGCTTTTAAGATTGTGGTTTGGATTCAAATTGATTGTTGAATGGTTGTGGATTAACAAAACAACAGTGACTACTGGGTTCCTGGGCTCCTGTGTGAAAGACCTGTGTTTTGTTGACCCATCCATCCACCCCAAACCCCTCCTAATGCAGATCACCTACTTTTCCTGTCATAATTACTACAGCCACTAGATGTCAGTTAACAACACCAAAGACCTATTGGCTTGGTTTTTTTTTTTTTTTTTTTTTTAAACAGAACAGTCTTGCACTAAAAGGCCTACTGGGCTGAGGCCCATGGGCCCAAGGGGTAAGAGTGGCCCAGAGCTTCACATGCAAAATGTCACCAAAAGGAAGACAAAACAAATACAAAGACTACAAAATGACCAACAGTGACTACAAAGAGACAGAATAAGCACAAAGAGGAGTGTTTAAGCTGATTTCTTTGTTAATGTGTGTTTGCAGAATAACTTGACGTTCACCGGAGCCATTAACGGGGACGTGTACGTGTGGCGGGACCACTACCTGCTGAGGGTGGTGGCGAAGGCGCACACCGGGCCAGTCTTCACCATGTACACCACCCTGAGAGACGGACTCATTGTCACCGGCGGCAAGGAGAGGCCGTGAGTCACACACACACACACACACACAACAGCTGATTTACTAATGAATTGAAAATTTCATTTTACTTCATGGAAAATATGTCAGCTTCCAAATGTCATCATAACATAAATACATTTCTTTAAGTATAAACTGTGATACATTTTGTTATTAGTATCTAAATGAGACTGCTCAGGGTATAATGAGGACTAAACACAGATAGTAATTACAGCTTATTCACAAAAGAGCTGAGAGTTCAAATTGTGATTCAGTTATTTGTACAGCTGTAATAATGTATATATCAAAAGGAGTAGGGGGCAACAAGGCTACATACAGTAACTGACCATTTCTTACTTTATGGAAATAATGAATCTGAGATGTACTGTACTTTTGGAGGTGTAGTAGCATAAAAATACTTCAACTGTATTTAGAGGCAGTGATCAAACCAAGTAAATGTTTGTGTGTCAGGACAAAAGAGGGCGGTGCGGTGAAGCTCTGGGATCAGGAAATGAAACGCTGTCGAGCGTTCCAGCTGGAGACGGGACAGCAGGTGGAGTGTGTTCGATCCGTCTGCAGAGGAAAGGTGAGAACTTTAGTTTCTTTCAATTTTCAGCCCTCCATCCTCTCTGTCTCACCTCTCATCCTCATCAGCCCGTCCTCTCCCTCAGGGTAAGATCCTGGTGGGGACAAAGGACGGAGAGATCATCGAGGTTGGTGAGAAGAATGCAGCGTCCAACCTGCTGCTGGACAGTCACGCTCGGGGAGGGATCTGGGGTCTGACCGCTCATCCTGCTAAAGAGCTCTGCATCACCGCCAGCGACGACGCCACCATCAGACTCTGGGACCTCACTGACAAGGTACAGATTAGAGCAGCTAATCATGATTATTTTAATTATGAAATATTCTTTGGTTAATTTTTTAAAATAACACTAATATAGGATGAATGGTGATTCTGTCTTGCTCTCTGTTTAGAAACTGTTGAACAAGGTGTGTGTTGGCCATGCAGCCCGGTGTGTTAGCTACAGCGCAGATGGGGAGATGCTGGCAGTCGGGATGAAGAACGGCGAGTTCCTCCTCCTCCTCGCCAACTCGCTCAAGATGTGGGCAAAGAAGCGAGACCGCAGCGCTGCCATCCAGGATATCCGGTAGTAAAGAGAGCAGAGAGAGTGACAGATACAAAAAAAAAAAAAAAAGAAGATGTGCATTTCACAAAGATTTAAAAGAGAAAACAACAAAACTTCATAAATCTCTGTCAAAACAGTCCATCTAAATTCTTTTCCTGGCTTTTGAGAGCAAATTTCTGATCATCTGTACATCAGAATATTTCTGAGAGACGACGCTCTGTGTGTGTGTGTGTGTGTGTGTGTGTGTGTGTGTGTGTGTGTGTGCAGGTTTAGTCCAGACCGGCAGTTGTTGGCAGTCGGTTCAGTGGAGAACACAGTGGATGTGTACGATGTGAGCGCAGGACCGAGTCTAAACCGACTGATTTACTGCAGCGACATCCCTGCTTTCATCCTGCAGCTTGACTTCTCTGCTGACAGCTGTTATATACAGGTATATACACATACTACTGGTACCTGTTGTATACAGGTATACACACATATATACTCATACCGTTGACAGCAGTTGTATATAGGTGTCAACATAAATATACATGTCACAGTATCTAACATTACCTAACATTTTAACATTTAGTGTTTCTGTGGGTGTATTTGTAGGTGTCCACAGGGGTGTATAAGCGACAGGTGTTTGAGGTTCCTTCAGGGAAGTTGGTGAGCGACCAGACTGTCATTGACAGAATCACCTGGGCAACCTGGACCAGGTAACACACCCACACCCTGAATATAGACAGCATCACAACATCTCATTCTGTCTAGCCTCAGTTCAGTAGCTTCTGAATTAATGACAATCTCTCATTCAGCATTTCTTTCTTTGGTCTTTGGTGTTCCTGACCTTTGATTTCTATATTTGAAGAAAACTTGGCATCTACTAGAGCACCGGACATTGTGATTTTAACAACGTTAAACAATAGTTACTTTGTACTTACTCTGCATGTTTCATCTCTGTTCATAAAACACTCTCTTCTGAAATCAGTCCTCTCAGTCCTGCTGTCATTATAAATATGCCTGAACTTACAACAGAAACAGATTTGATTTACTCCTGGACTCACCCCCTCTGTATTAATCTATCAGTATTATTAAAAATGTTAATGTAATTTTGAATGAGATTTTCTTACTTCTTGAACAGAACAGGAAAACTGTGGTTTCACTGATTTGATTTGAAGGTCATCTCAGTACAGAGGCAGAGTTTCAACATTGCATATTGTGATTTTGATATGAGGCTCATAAAACAAAGATCTGAGTGCTCTGATTCTAACTCTCTTCTTCCTGTCTGAAAATGAGCAGATTCTATTTTCTGAAACCAAACAAACTTCCAGCAGTTAAGTTAAACAGGACAACATACAGCATATCCAAGACACGTTCAGTAACACTGTGCTGATGACAAACGCCTGCAGAATGTATTCATTTATTTTACATTTGTTTACATGTTAAGAATAATTATTATGAGTATATATGCACAAATACATGCACTTATATACATATAAACCTTTACCTGCATTTTAAAGTAAACATGTTTGTGCAGAAGTAAGAAACTAAAGGCTTCTCTCTCCTAAAAACCCAAGGCAAGATAATCATAAGTCTAGGTTTTTAAATTTCACTTTACATTTTCTAATTGTCATTTCACAACAGTCAGTTCAATATTTCATTTCCTCTTTTGTTGTGATTTAATAATAATAATAATAATTTGCCATTTTCTATTTTCCTTTTCAGCTTTTTTTGATCTCTGTCAGAATCAAGGTGAGCTCAGCTGTTTTAAAGCAACACTTTTTCTCCCTCTCTCCCTCAGTGTCCTGGGAGATGAGGTTTTGGGGATTTGGCCTCGAAACGCAGACAAAGCCGACGTGAACTGTGCCTGTGTGTCTCACGCTGGCCTGAACATCGTCACGGGCGATGACTTCGGATTGGTCAAACTGTTTGACTTCCCCTGCACAGAGAAGTTTGTGAGTCACCCTTTTTTTTTTTTTTTTTTTGCTTTTCTTGTGCCTTAATTCACAGTTTGACCGAATATGTGGATTTTTTATGGTCCACATGAACAGTTTCAGCTTTAGCCAGCTGAAATGATAAAGAGTATCATTTAGGATCTTGTAGACCCAGCCCTCCCATACTCATTAGGGGCACCTAGTTAAGAGATTTTTGTTGAATAAATATGCCACGGAAGCACTGGAGGCCTGAGGACTTTTTTCCATGTCTAGTGCACAGGAGTTATTATCTCTTGTGAGCAAGATGAAATATATCCGGAGTACTTCAGCACTTCAGGGGTTCAGCGATAAGCTGAAGTTGACATTGGTTGGATCAGACTGAAGAACTGCCTGCACACATGTAAATCTGAATGACTTGAATAGCTATTACGATTGTATAGAGTTGGTAGAATATCACATTGAATATAGCTTTAGCCATTGATTTCTCTTGTAAGTTTATTTCTACACTTAATTAGATTGAATCATGATTTTTTTTTTTTTTTCCACTGGAGTCTTGTGCCATCTTTCAAATAGTATTTATATATGTCAGCCTTATGTCACTATCAGCAAGTGACAGCACACCACACCCTTTGATTGACAGAATGACAACAAAAAACACAGCTTATTGACTCTTTATTAAGGAGAAATGCGAAAAGTAAGTTGTTTTCTGTCTGCAGGCCAAACACAAGCGCTACCTCGGCCACTCGGCTCATGTGACCAACATCCGCTTCTCTCACGATGACAAATATGTGATCAGCACAGGAGGAGACGACTGCAGGTAAACTGATCGCTCATCGATAGCATACGATCCATTGCGACGCAGCAATGATTCTGCTGCAGTTTTGTCAGTTTGCTTGCCCTCACTGCAGCCACACCGTACTTCAAAACTAACTGCTGTTCAAGTTATGAAACCTCTGACAACAAAACACAGTAAAGTTACTGTTTGTGGTACAAATAATGTACCATAATCCATGAACATGTGGTATCTCCTTGACCTCTTGTGACAGGAATTTCTTTATATAAATTGAGTAATCAAGAAAATAATCAGCAAATGATAATAATAAAAAATAGTTAGAAAAAATAGTTGAAAAAATAATAAAATATAATTACATTTTTAAGTCTTTTTTCTAGAGACTCATCATTTTGTAAATGTAATCATAATATGTATATGTAAGTGTACAAATCTTTGACTATGATTGATCGTATCACTATAAACATTATCTTGTAACAGTTAAGCAAATACAATGAAAAACATGTAAGAAATATAATAATTTATGTTCACTTCACCAAGAACTGGTTTCTGTGCCTTTTCATTGAGCGTCTTTGTATTGTATGCCTGTAACTCACATGGAAACAGAATTAGTTACACTTTTAAACACGTTTTATTCAAAAGGGGAAGCTCCAAAATGCTGTCTCAGATCCAGAAACTCCTGCAGCTAGACAGCTGAGTTTCTAATATGAAACTGTGTTAATGTCTGTTGCAGTGTGTTTGTGTGGAAATGCCTGTGAATGCAGAGATTTCTGCCGTCTGGTGACGCTTTGATCCAGAGCGCCTTAACAGCACCACAAGTGGATCCAGAGGGAATCGAACCCACAACCGGAACCATCAACCTCTTTTTTTTTTTCTTTTCTTTTGGTGACAAGGCGGATTACAGCCCACCGATCCGACACATGTCATGATGGATCGCTTGACTCTGAACGTGAACAAACCAAGAAGAGGCTAAAAGAACTGAACTAGAAGATTTATCAGATTTTCAGGAAAACATCAGATGGTTTTGATGAAAATCATCTCTGATTTTTCTGTCTGGAGCAGAGAAGCAGACTTTGTCAGTCAGTCTCCATCTGCTGCTACTCAGAATGCCTCCCATTTGTGGGATAGCTGCTGAAGTTGCTGCATTTCTGATGACAAACAAACAAGCAGCTGCAGGTCATAAACGTATGATGTGAGCATCTGGAGCTGCAGAAACAGTGTCAGAACAAAGGGGAAAAAGTTCAACACAGTGTGGGAACACAACAACAGTGTTTGTCTCTATTTGAGATTCTCATTTTGGATCATCATGAAGAAAATCTGAACCACTTTCTGATTAGGCTTTTGTATTTGTAAAGGATTAATTAATGGTAACTAAAGAATTTACTGAGCCATTTATATGAACAACATCTGGTTTGCCAGGTTTGTCTTTTAGTTCTTTAATTCATTAGGGAGAAGATATCTTAAGTGGTCAAACAGTCCATTGGAGAGGTCTCCTTAATGAAATAAAGACAGTGTTGTGCTGGAGGAGATTTTCCACAACCTGGCAACCTTGAAGATATTCTCAATAATGGCTTACAATGGATCAATAAAGTATTATAAAATTATTTATTAACCATTAATAAATCAACTCATTACGGCTCATCACCTCTTAACAGAAAGTGGCACTAGAAAATCTTCTCCTTTAAACAAACCATTTGACAAGACTCAGTTTTTCTCATAAATGATTTCCTCCTGTCCAGGGACCAGATGCATAACACTGTGCAAATTCCTGACTGCAACTTTGTGAACGTACAAGACAGAAATATTCAGAGACCTTTTTGTTTTTTCAGATGTATAAAGCAGGGTGTACACATTGGCTGGAGCCAATCCCAACATAAAGGCGGGGTACACCCTGAACAGGTCACCAGTCGCAGGACCGATATATAAAGACAAACAACCAGTCACACACACATTTACACCTATGGGCAATTTCTAATCACCAACTAATCTTTAAACTAAGCTGCATGTCTTTTGACTGTGGGAGAAAGCCACAACAGCACAGGGAGAACATGGAAAGTCCACACAGGTGACCCCCAGTACAAACAACTATGCCCAAAAATGAACTCAAATAATTATACATGGTTGGGGAATTTAGCATTCAACCAGATTCTGTCTCACTCTAGAAAATAATGTCTGGTGTGACAGATTCATGAGGAACACATGCATGCAAGTATATGTTTGTATCTATGCATCATTTATACATCTGACCCCTGGATTCAAGTTTTGAACATGTCTCATGAAAGCCACTGATGCTGCATTTATGTCATGCTTGGAACTAAAACATTCAAATGAAAAAAAAAAAAAAAAAAAAAAAAAAATCACAGAAATCTGATGGGACAAACAAAGGTTAAACAAAGTCAGTTTCTGGTTAGATTTGATCTCACGGCTGTTAGAAATGGGATTGGGATGTGATACTGGACTGTGGAAAAGTTAAGAAATCAAATTTACAGAAACCTCCTAAAGTTTGTCATTACAGAGAAAAGAAACTTGACATTTGATTTAAAATCACTTTTCATTTCAGTATCTCATCACCCTTAAGTGCCTTTCTGGATCTTTCTACCTGTGTTTGTTTGTTTTCTTTTTTTGGGAAGGAGGATATTTCATACGCTGTAGTTTTTTTAAATCCATAATTGAACTTTTTTTGGTACTCTGTCTGGTGCTACACTGAGAATGTTCAAACTTTTATTCATCCAAAACGGACGAAAAAAAGAAAAGCATTTTGCTTTGCTGCTGCTTTTTGTTTTAAAGACATGAAACATCCAAAGCATTGTGATCGTATAACAACACAAGAAAAAAAATATATGTTTCAGAGGAATATTTATGGAAATATCTAGATGTTATTTATGCCTAATTTACACTTGTGGAAATGAGTGTGTGGATGAGTTTTCTGTGTCTGAACTGTTTAATATTAACTGTTGTGAAAAGTGTCAAAGAGTAGGCGATGTGTAAAGATGAACAAAGAAAACCAAGTTACACACCTGATTTGTTGACTTGTTTACCCCTATGTGCTCGATTTCCTGAGGTCACTGAAGTAATCACTGAGGCTGCATTCATCCAAAATGTCAGTTTTTTTTAAGATAAGATGAAATAAGAACACATCAGATCACAGAGGCCCCTCATTTTTTTCTTGAAGGAAAGAAATTTGCACCACTGAAAAATCAACCATGTCAAGATCTCCATCCCTCTTAATTCTTTTAGTTTATATTTGTTTTGTATAGTTTTATCAAATTACAGCAATTTTTCTGTGTGTAAAGTCAGTAACTCACAGAAATCCTCGGGTAAGGTTGTATTATTCCATCACTGGAGGACTGTAAGGCTGCAACCAACAATCATCTTCATTATCAACACATCTGACAATCTATCCTAAATAATCATTTGACTGTTTAGTGTAAAAAATGTGAAATACATCATTCCTTAACATATCCAAATGTCTGACCAATGGTCAAAAACACCAAATACTTACTATCGTGGAAAACTGGAAAAACTGGTAAACATTTGCACTTGATAAGCTGGTACTAGTGAATATGGGGCATATTTTGCTTAAAAGATTATCAGACTTGTTGCCAATTAATATTTTTGTCAATATCCCACTCGATTAATCAACTCATCATCTCTACAACACTGGTTGGTTTCTGGGTGTGTGGGGAAATAATGAAACTACCATATCTTGAAGGGGTCAACAGGGGCCTCTCAGGAGGTTAAACCAACCATGCACAGTCAATCTGATGGCTGGAACCTGAAGATGTTGTATACTCACAGTAGTGATTTGATGATTTTAGCATCAGTCAGTAAAAACAGAGCAAGCTGAAAAAGATTGATCAGTAAAGTAAAACTTTGATGTTGCAGCAGGAAAATTAAGCCAAAAATTTAATTTCTTACAACTCATATTGAAACTGTTTTCTTGAACTTAAGGATTTTCTTTTAAGGATCATACTGCATATTACATAATAATTTCATATCAAATTGATTTTTTTACAATGATTAGCTTAATTTCCGGCACTTGCTGGTTTCAGTTTGCTTCCATGAAATCACATTAAACCTTTTTTTTCCTGTCCGATTGTTTTCAGCAGAAACAAGTTGTCAGATCATCAGCTTTTACCTCTGTAAAGCCTGACACAAAACACAGAATTTTGTGGAATGTTTGTATCATGTGACACATCAGGGTTTTATGGTAATGTCTTTCTCCTTTTTTATATTATACAAATATTATTTGTATTTACATCTAATATATATATATATATATATATATATATATATATATATATATATATATATGCATAATTCCACTCCAGCTGCTGTATACAACATGTTTTTCAGGTGAATATTTCAATGACTGATCTTGTGGATGTCTCAAACATGTCATCAAACACATAGCCTTATGGGGTTGTTTCTTATTTTCACATCCAACAGTTACAACAGTCATTAATTAGAATAAGTTTGTTACCACCTCAAACTGCCAGCTGAGATGCCCCTAAGTCTGAAGAGGTGTTCTACAACAACAGGTTATAAAAGTTATTTTCACTGATTAATAAAAACCATCATTGACTTAGTTACTGAAGATTTAAGTCTCATGATTTCTGAAGCAAGTTGAGTCTCTGAACTGAAACCAGCTACAGCAGAAAATGATGGATAAATTAGTCTTAAATGGTAAATGGACTGTACTTATATAGTACTTTCTTTAGTCAAGTGCTCAAAGCACTCGCATTCACCCATTCACATACACACATTTATACAGCACTTATTCTATACATAAGTGCTCTCTAACGTATTCATACACACTGATGCACACACATCGGGGGCAATTTGGGGTTCAGTATCTTGCCTAAGGATGCTTCGGCATGCGGACTGGAGGAGACGGGGATTGAACCACCGACTGCTCTACCTCCTGAGCCACAGCCGCCCCATAATGATCTAAAATGTGAATTTTAAAGCTAAAATACTTCACTCCTGCTCAACATGATTTTATATTCTGAATCAGAAAAAATATTGATATTTGAGGAAAATATTTGTTTCATTAAAGTTACATCAAACAGAAAAACATCTTGTTCACATTATATTACATTTACAATAAAGGTGCTTTTAATGTAAACATTATTATTAAAATGTCAGAAAAAAACAGAAACACTGACCCTTGACCTGATGTAGTTCAGAAAAGGATTTTATGGCACAAAATCGGTCTAAAAACTTCAATCTCTGACTAATTAATCAGCATAAGTCACTGAATTTGTGACTTATGACCCATAAACAAAAAAATAACTTAGTGAAGAAATATATATAGGTGAAGTCTTAATGATGCCAAAATGGCCCTAAAAAGATTTTTCACTGTGCTGTCTGCGCTTCAGATTTAGTAGTAACAGTCTGATGTACAGGTTGTTTGTGCAGAGTGCATGTGTGGTGTGTTTATTCATGACAGCTGCAGATACTTAAAAAAAAAAAAAAAAAAACACAACAGAAAAGGCCAAGGAACATACACAAAAAATTATGAATAAATAAATGTTGCAGTTGTTGAAGATGTGCAGTGAAAATGTTTTTCTGTGTACAGGTTGTCAGATTGTGTAGCTCTTTTTTGTATCATAATGTACATGAAAACATAAAATGATGCTCAGATGCATGAATTTATTTTTCAACCAAAACATGTCTGTGGATGATGATAAGCAGATTTTATGGTGTGAATGATGTTCACTGGTTGATTTTTTTTATACTGAGTTTATTGTGATCTGTGTGTGTATGCGTGTTTGTGTGTGTGTGTGTGTGCGCGTGTGTGTTAGCCAAGTGTACAAACAGATTAAATGAGACTTGTGAAAAGAAAACTGGCTCGTTTCTTTTTTCATCACCTTTCACAAATATAATAATAATCTTTACTAAATACTTTCAGTTTGCAGCTACCTTCTATTAAATCAAATGTGAGATTTATGATGAGTTTATTGCTCTGAACTGTAACTTTTTATTCTATTTGTTTTACTATGTTTTGGTTTTATACAATTAAGTATAGTTACTGAGGAGTTTAGAGATTAGAAAATGATGCTTTTCAAGTTTTATGTAAAAAGCTAATTGAATTGCTTTGTTGAAACGTGCTGCACAAACACACTTGCCATGCGGCCATTGGGCTCTTTCTCCTCCCATCTGTCTGCTGTTTTTCGCTCTCTCTCACAGCGCAAACGCAATGCACGATGGGATATATTGCTTGGTTGGTGACCATCGGGTGTTCACTACTTTTCATGATGCCTTGTGGGATATTTGAGTCCCTACACTGGGTGTAATAATCCTCATTATACATTCGGACAGCACTACGAACTCACTATATTTGTTGATACCCATCTGATCTTCTTAATCCTTATATTCCTTCCCATGCGCTGCATTCTCAGAGTGCAGGGCTACTATCTGTCCCCACAGTTAAAGAGAAGGCAGCAGGGTGTAGGACTTTTTCCCTATCGGGCCCCCTTCCCATTGATATTAGACAGGTTGACTCAGTTTAGGCCTTCAAGTCCAAACTAAAGACCCATCTTTATGCCTTAACTTTCAGTTAGCACTTTATTCTGTTTCTTATTTCAGGCTTCACTGGTTACCACTCAATGCATTAGTTCAGCTTGGTACTATAGAAAATGCTGTCCATGTTGTCCTGCTGACAAGATTACTGTAAACCGCCTTAAATTCGCTGCATCACTCTAACTCTGTGTGTTTCTTCTCTCAAGCACATTAGCATCCAGGCTGTGTGCCTCTCTCTCTGTTCTGTAGTTTTGTGCTTTTCATCTCTTTTCTTCTGTTGCTTACTGCAGGTTTTCTGCCTCCAGAACTGTAGAGCCTCCTACTGCTCCCACGATCCAGCTCAATGGATGTTGTTACATTTAAAATGTATTACTGTTAATGGTATTGCTATTGCACATGTGGAGTTTTTTTTACTGAGTTATGTAGTCCTTGCCATACTGACATGATTTGAAAATGATTTCAGTGACTCAGTGAAATGGAGTCCAGAGCCATAGCATTTCTCTCACTAATGGCAATACATGATTTTATTTAGTATATACACGGTGGGTGCAAACATGTACAGAATGTGTGGATTGTTGTGTAGTTTTAAAAGAAATAATAAAAAATCTAAGACAGGAGCAGGGTATGAATATTTTTGATGATCCCAGGGAATTAATATAGTAGCATTTCCATAGTTAAGCAAATGAGGTGAACCCATGTTTGTGGTTCATTTACTGGAGACAACTAAATGTATATGACAAAATGTCTGTGTGCATCTGTAAGTCCTTCTCATCACGTGTCATTTACTTTGCAGGAGCTTTTTATCTGCAGTCCTGGGAGCAGGAGTTTCTCCACATTAAAAAAAAATAAATTATATTAATAAAAATCCATGCATATATTTCTGACGTTATGACATCCTAGTCACTCACATTAGTAATGTGGTTTTTGCAGAGGCTATAGCTACTATAGATAGCTGGCTAGCTAGATAGATCACAAAAACACATCTTACAATGGCCACATGGCCTTACACAGTTCAATATTTTCCCTAAATCATTGTGATTGAAATGCAACAGGCTGCACATGAAGGCACAAGCTGTGATGTTAAGGTGGACAGAATACAGTTAATAGCAGGGAAATATGTGGAAATATGGACATATTACAGTATGTGCCATTATTATTCAATGAGGTGAGTAAATAGTCTCAGTATTGGGTCAATGTGTGCACAAGTGGTAGTGGTCTTTTGACACACAGAAGAGTTTCTGTACAGTGTGATGGAAAAGGGCAGGTAAAATAGCTAGTAACAGCAATGTGAGAGTGGAGGTGAAGGATGCAGTAGGTGATTGAGCTTTGCGTTACTGGCTTTGTAGAAAATATTTTAAAAAGTGCATGTAGTAAATGAGGGTAAAAAAAGAAAAAAAAAAGAAATGCAAATATGGTAAGAGAGAGGAGGTGGCACTTTGTTATGAGATGTGCATTTGTAAAAGAGTAGGTAGAGCAGTGTAGCAAGCGAATTAACAGATAAACAGCAGATAAGGAACAATGGGAAGATGTCTGTCACTTGTGTAGAGGGAAGGCAGTGGTTGTCAATTGTTGTACAAAGTGGCACATAAGTGTTGTTTGTACTGATTCAAGTTGATAATGTTACAGCAGTGAATTATTAGGAGGTCTGGGGAATAAGAGAGAAGCCAGCAACTGATATAAAAGTTGGTTAAAGTATTAAATGAAGCAAGTGACAGTAACTCCAGCAAAATCAGTGTGCTGATCTTATGTGCTGTAAAATAATAATAATAATAATAATAATAATAATAATAATAATAATAAGTAGTTTAGCAGCATAACAGCACTGTTGTATTAAAATATGGGTTAAGGGCCACATGACTTTTCTGAATGTTGTGTCAAACTCATTGTGAACAGTACATGACATCAACTCAATATAAACAATACAACTCAACAGCTAAATGCATTGCTATAGAAATAATCAGCCCTGTCTTACACTGTTCCCCTTTTTATTTACACACAGCACATGTGTCAGTCTGGATTATGTACACAGCCTAGCCATCACACTAATGAAATATGATGGTGTTTCCCCTTTAACTGTGCATTGACATGCACATTCACCCTAATTTTTTCCACAGTATTCACACTGCGTTGGTTGCAGAAGTAACTGCAGATATATAATGTGGTGCACCTTTATCATTGGGTTTTGGTGTACATTGTGTGCCAAGGATAGCAGATTCAGAATGCCATGGTACTTGAGGGGAAATAAATGTAGCTGTTAGGGTGATATGAGGGAGACCTCTGGTGGTGAAGTAAGACAACATGCTTTTAGAATAAACTCCGGGGAGCCAATGACATCGTTTGTATTAGCCCCGGCCAATAGAATGTGATAATGATGGCGACAGGGGTGTGTCCTGCCCACCGACAGTAAACGTGAGTTTCAGCGGCACCTAGTCCAGGTGTTCGTTGAACAAACCGCAGAACAAAATTACTGCACCGTCCGCCGAGCCTAAAGACTGTGACTTTCACTGAAAGTGACCAGAAAAATCTGCAAATACCAGCAAAGAAAGGAGTTAGACACCCAAGAACTTTAACTGGAATCTAGCGCTGAAGTTGACTGTTGATTTATTGGCTCATCGCACGCACTGTAAACGCGGTAAGTTGGCGTTTTATGTAGAGAAAATTTACTGGGCGACAAAGATAATGGGTTCCTGTGCCCAATGGCTGCGTGTGCGCTATTTTTTAGTGGGGTGTCTTGTGTTGTGCATACAGACTGCTTCCCTAACCACCATGCTGCTTTAGTTTTCCTGGCGGTTTTTCACAGCAGATAGTGATTTGGTAGCATTAGCATGGTAACAACAGCCATGCAACAACAACAACAAAAAAAAAAAAAAAAAAAAAAAAAAAAAAAAAAGTACCACCACTCCCCCAACGGATAGTGTAAAATATCACAGCTATGTAACGATTGCAGCCACTGATACACACTGCTTGACCCACGATTTTCTTTATGTTATATCATGTCACGAGTCAATGTTTCCATGTTTGAGAAGTCAGCTCTTCTAAGGGATATGAGACATGCTTAGTTTATGTAGTTGCAGCCGAGCCAACTGCGCCATTGTGTGGGCGTATGTAGTAAGTGTTCATTAGTAAGCCACAGATTGCAGGTGATTGTTGTAAAATAATACTTTTCCTGACTTTGATAGCATGGATTTTGTAGTCAAAGACAAGTCAAGAAATATCAAGTTTTTGTAGCGTTTGTACTCAGAATATGCACACAATTGTCAATAGGTGTAGCGCTGTCCTGGGTTTGTTTGTATATAGTGTAATGAAGTTAGTAGTAGTGATCACCTACATTAGGACAAGCCACAACATTTCTTTTCTGTGTATGACCCACTTATAATTGTAATGGTAAATGTACTGTAGCTCTTCCCTAATATAAAGAGCGCATTGAGATAGAATTGCTGTGTAACTTAGTTTATGTGTGGCTTGTGTGTAGTTTGCTTGTTTTAAATGTGCAATCCTCTAAAGCTGCCAGCTTTAGATTTACGTTGTAACAGCCATCTTTGTATCCTGGGGGAAGTGGTATTTCACTCTGTTCATTCCCAGTTTATTACCATTCTTCTGTCTTTGTGGTTCATAAACCATTCAGCTATATATATAAGTTAAGTCCTTTTATCATACATGTCTTTCATATATTTTATATTTTCTTTTTGTTCTAGATGCCAAGGAAGAAGGGCTTTCGCATGCGGCGTTCTGCCAGACCTGCCACAAGTAAGACCGTTGCTAATTCAAATGATTGTATTTGTGCTGACAAAGAACCACGCCCTGTTGTGGCAGGGACAGACTTTCGAGCCGCAACATTGCCATTTGATGAGAATATTTCCATGTTGTGCTCAGTTGTGGCAGCAAAGTATTTCCTGTGTGCAACTGGCAAGATACAGATGTTGGTAAGGTACATGATGAGGGAAGCAAGTTGTTCATGAATCTGTGTAGAACAAATGAGGAAGACAGTAGCAAGCAAGCAAAGTGCACACTCCTTGGTAGAACAGTCCAGCTGTTGCTGGACTTGCTACAGTCCAATAGGCCTCTCTGTAGAAAGGGATTTTGCACATGAAGGGGAAACTGTCTTGTATGAGAAACTACAGGAATACTTGTTACAGGATGGAGTCTGCAAATGCAGTATCTGCTGTGATTAAGCACAACAGTACTATGTGATTGTTGATAGCGGCACACGTGATGCAACTGGTTTAGCTTCCAATGTTGGAACCTCTGTAACTGCGTTTAACATCTGTCTTGATGACCTGATGCTGCACATCAAAAGTTTATCAACATCTCTAGAGGCCAAATCTTGCCAGATTACCAGCTTGTCAGTGAAGGTTGCGAGGAATGATGATGACAGTGAGAGCTCTTCCACAATTTCCTCTGTAAATGAGAGAGAGATTGCAGAAAATGTTGTGCCAATTGTGAGGAGTGTGCAAGGATTGTTTCATCAGGGAGATCCCGTTTGTTGCTCCAGGTTTCCAGTGTATGGCGCTAATCGTAGGCGACGAATTATATCAAGTATTGCACAGCAACAAAATTATCTTGGGCAATAGCAACATGCTGTGTGTTCCTGATCTTCCGCAACAGATTAGCATTGATGAGCAGTTGGTTACATTTGACTGTGATGTTTGCATGTGTGTGGATATGTTGATCAAGTTGATGGCGACCTTATCGGGGCTGGTGTCCATGTCTCTCTAGCTCATGGCTTGGAGTACATGTTTAAAAACTATGACACATGTTTACTTACTTTGGGCAGTGCCACTTGTTCATCAGGATGGTAACTATGCCGATTCGCACGCTTGCAATAAGGCCGGCATGGTGGACACAGTGTGCTTGTAATTCTTAATAGTCTCAGACTTACAGAGGTATATTTGCACAGTGATGCAGAATCACTGGCAACAGCCAAAAGCTTTGAGATAGCTGGTGTAAAGGTTACTCACGGAAATACAAATGAAAAGATGCATAGCTCAGATGTCAAAATGACATGCCCACCTGCTGGGCACAGTGCTTTATGTGAAAATGCTGCTGATTTCACCGTCAACACAAAACGAGGTAATAAGCGCAAAAACTCTGAAGCACATGGTGTGTACAAAAAGTGTCATGTTAGGTGCAGCAAATTGTGATGTAGAGTATGTATGTGATCTGCCTAGTATAGAATTGCACTTTGTTCCTCTTGATAGACAGGCTGCACAGGCTTTATGCAACAAGTTAAATATTGAGTTTGAGACTACACACATGCCTATGCATTCAGTTAGTGGTGTGTTGGGAAAACCATGCAAAAACCACCTATTGCAACTGATGGTAACTGCTTCTTCTGGGCGGTGTCCCAAGTTCTGAGTGGCACACAAAAGAACCACAGAACCAAAATAAGGCTAACAATTGTTAAACACCTGAAAAACAATGCACAAGACTATGCTATGTATTTGAGAAGCGGCTATTGTTCTGTCTCAGAGTACATTGACAAGAGCAAAATGCATCTTCTTGGCTCTTGGGCTACAGAGCTTGAAATTCAGGCATTAGCTGACTGTTTGGGAGTACATGTGTTTACGTACTGTGACATCAGTGGCTTAAGTATAGCAATGTAAGCTCTGTCACCAGGTATCTACTTGGAAAACTGCAGGGAAAAAAAAAAAAAAAAAAAAAAAAAAAAAAAAAAATATCACTACGAACCTGTGATTTGTGTTGACCAGCCAGACTGGCAAGCTTGTTATGGTTTATGTATAGCCAGAAACTCTCACAACTCCTCAAGACCATATCGTTTTAGAGGACAGAGTGGTCAGTGTAATTCACACATCACCAACACAGCCATCTACTGAGTGTACAACAGATTTCCTTGATAGTAATGCCCCATGTGGTAAGATTGTTAACAGTGAACTACGTCCAATGTCATCCAAGTTTAGGCCTGTATCCTGTGATGTGGCCAAAGCACTGTGCAAAACATGGAACATGGATTTTTGAGAAGCAGGATGTAAACGTACCCCATGTTGATACAACGTTAGGTGTGGTTTGTTTGACAGAAAAGATGGTGAAGGATAATAACACTTGCTGTTAATGGAACATCCAAAATGCAGCACTACATGAGTTTAGTTGGCCAGGATTACACCTCCATGACAGAGTACATCACGACCACACAAATGCGACTTGTTGGCCATTGTGCCACCAATGTTGAAATGCAGGCAACAGCTAATGCCATAGGACTAGACATGGCATTTTATATATATATATTATATATATCACTATACTATACTATATATTACACTACTATACTTATTGCAGTATACTTTGCAACTACTAATCATTTTGAGCCTGTTGTCTGTGTCCAAAGTGTTATGCTAAATGGTTGTTGTATATGCAAAACAAACTTGAAGCCCTCAGCAAAACAAAATACCAGCAAAACGTGCCACTGAG
This sequence comes from Lates calcarifer, assembly GCF_001640805.2. Lineage (NCBI taxonomy): Eukaryota > Metazoa > Chordata > Actinopteri > Centropomidae > Lates > Lates calcarifer. The sequence continues at coordinate 20,577,706 of NC_066848.1, forward strand.
AAAGGGTTAAAGAGATGAGCAAAACTAAGTACCTACAGAATACCGTGCATAGAGAAAGAGTTAAATCTTTGAGTAAAAATAAGTACTTGCTCAACATTCTGCATAGAGAGTTAAATCACTAAGCAAAGCTAAATACATGCAAAATGCTTTGCATCGAGCCAGAGTAAAGGCCCTGAGCATAAACAAATACTACATAGATGCTAGTCATAGGAACCAGGTAAAAACCCACAGCAGTACCAAATACCTGTTTAACCCCCAACACAGAGTGTTAAAGCCCGCAGTAGACAACGCTATCACAACAATCCAGCATTTAGAAAGCGTGCCATTGCACACATTCTGTTAAAACGCTGTCAATGTCAGGAACAGAGTGAAATGTTTGAGGTTGCTATGTCAGAGAAGGCCAAAGATGACCTGGAGTTTGTGTGTTGTGTGTGTCACCGCTGCTATTTAAACACCAGGTGCTGCAGTGTAAGAGGGAAATGTACAGGAAAAGTCGGCTCACTGCTTTAATTGCAGATCGCTGCATTTCTGAAGAGCATGTTCATGTGTGTGGTTCCGCGTGCAAACATCCATGTCCACTGCTAAATTCTGGTAGGGGTAAACTGCGGACATGTTGCAGTTGTCAGGAAAATCCACCAAGGTCAAACGCCACCTGAGAGCGCACAAAATAAAATAAAAAACATAACCATCATAAAATACCTTTTATGAAAATGCTAGCTTTGCCCATGGGCCAGTGAGTTGTGTCCTGGCTAACACTGTACAGACTACCAGCTTGCTTCCACGTACAGACAACAAGGGTTCCCTGTTGCCTGTTAAATTAAAAACAGCAAGCTGACATAGAAAGGGCATTATGAATATCAGTATGTTAACACAGCTAACATCATGCAAGCCTTGCAATATCTCAAAGCAAGCAACACACACTACAAGGATGTAGCATTTAACGACACGTGGGTGAATGAGTTCGTCCTGATTCTGTTCGACGAACAACCAGCGCAGGCCAGTGACACTTGTAGTCCACTAGCTGCTGACCTTGCTCAGGAAGAGCTCCTGCACGATTGACAGACTCATTGCATGTACCAAGATACCGGTCTCATGCCAGTCGATATTGGGCAAGAGGCTCTTGACCAGTACTTGATCAAGTCTTGAACATTCGGTCCTGCTGAAGGGAACTCTCTGGTTAAACTCCTCAGATCAGAGTAATGAGGCTAAGTGCTTTCCTGTTCTTTTTCCACAAGGCAGCCCTACATACCATGACAGCAGACCGCAGTGCCTCACCCTGTCGCGGTACTTTAACAACAGGGATATGCATGCAGACGGCAGGTTTTCTAGTAATGTGGAGTACATCATCGTTTGCGCAGTATGTGTGAGGTTGAGCAGATGCTATCGAGCGTGTCTATAGCCCTACGCAAAGGCCACAAACAATCTGCTGCACAGCCTCTTGGCAGTGACAGGTTCAGTACTGTGGAGTCCTTCAGGAAAATGCTTGAATTTGATGAGGGATACCGCTTTCTTAAGCCAATTTGCGGCACGCCAGCTTTCTGGCAAGTGGCGCAACACAACCTGAATGTGCCAACTTGGTATCCCCACCTGGTTCTGTTCTTTCTCCTCAGCAGACATGAGATGGTCAAATCTTCTCCAGACTCTTGAAGCAGGAAGGCTGCACACAAACTGCCGATGATTTGGACTGGGCACAGAGATGCGAGCTTCTGCGCCGTAATCCAGTCACTGCCGCTCGCATGTTTGACTTTCCCTGGCATGTCCTCATGTCTCCTGCTCATCCCATCGGCAAGATCCACAATTGCTACTACCGTGTGGAATTCTAGCAGCGCGGCTCGCCGCACGTCCACTACCTCGTTTGGGTCGAGAATGCCCCGGTCATTGACAAGAACACAGACGATGAGGTCACACAATTTATCAACAATATGTGACTTGCCGGCACATGACCAGGCTTAACTTGAAGCTGTGACCTTTGTGCAACAGCATTCCTGACGCCACTCCAAAACTAGCAAAAAAAAAAAAAAAAAAAAAAAAAAAAAAATCTCAAATGCTTCCAGTGGCTGGAATGGGTGATACGACAGCGTGTCGATTTTAGAAACGCTGACATGAATAATTTAGAGCAGATGCCTGCTAGGGTCAGAGAATGTTTGTCTGGTGTTATTGATCAGGCGCTAGAGGCGTCACAGCTGGGTAGTGTTTTAAATGTTTTGAGAGGTCCAGGTCTGGCCAGCAACGTACAGGCCGTTTTACATGCGGACAATTACAATGTGGACTTGTTTTTAAGAAGAAATTGCACAGGTTATGCAGAGTAATGATGACTCCGTGTCAGATGATGAATTGGAATTTGTTTCGGTTGCACAGAACAGAAGCGTGGTGCTCATTTAAAGCTGGGTAGTGTGCCTTATGAAATTCTCTCTAAAAAAAAGGGGCAGTTTCTGTACAATCCTAACAGTGTTGAAGACAATGCTCTGTGTTTCTGTTTATGCCTTGCACATGCTGCCGATGCTTCCATGTCTGAGCCAGAAAAACTGGAGTATGACCAACAATTACACAGTGCTGTAGGCTTCATGCAATGGGTATCATTCACTGATGTCACCAAATTTCAAAAACATTCACGTTAAAATTATAATTTTCCACCACGCTGCAGGGTGTAAATGTCTGCAGTGTTTTCAGACCCACAACACCCCACATGATAAAACAATTTGGCTGTATTTACACAACAACCACTATTACATGATTGAAAACCCTACAGGGTTTTTGGTGCCTCTTATGTGTGCCACTTTTGTTACAGCACCTATGAATCACCTTTACTACACATCTGCAAACATTGTTGCAATGCCTGCTACACCCAGTGCCACCGATACCCTGGTAATACCAAGACATGCCGTGATTGTAAGCGCATATGCAAATCGGCATACTGTTAACACCACAAGGCAGCAGACCCCACTCACAATATGATCCCATGCAACACAATGAAATGCTGCAGAGTGTGGTGGTGATGAGTTTGAGACAAGATACCACAATGGCAAACATGAGGCCAATTTTGTGTGTGCAATGGACATGAGTGGGAACAAGCTTTGTTTCAACACATTAAAGTGTGTGGGTACATTTTTCAAGTACTGCAGGTGCCCGAGATTTCGGGAGTACACATTTATTGTGCACAATGCATCTGGTTCTGACAACTACATACTGTTGAGTACTTTGTCAGAAATGGAATTTCCCCCTACTGTGACAATGAGAGGTAGCAAAGTGATTCTCATGTATGACAAATTATAGCAACAGCCGTGGATTGATTCATTTAGTTTCCTACCTATGTGCCCAGCCACGACACCAGCAGCTTTTAGGGTTTGAAGACATGGAGAAAGACCACTTTCCCCACAAATTCAACACCAGGGATGATGAGGAGTATGTATGTATGTATGTAGGTGTATACCCAGACCTCTCCTACTGTGGGTAGGACAGCATGAGTGAGTGTGAGAAAGGCAAATTTATGGCATGTTATGAGACAGTCCGTGGCAGTGTGTTTGGTATTCAAGTGTAAATGCACCGCTACTGTGTTAATGATGTGGAAGTGTTAGGGTGTAGGGTTATGCTTGATATATTGTGAGACATTTCTGTAGTGCACACAGCTGCATGTGTTTAAGATGCTGTTTCTCCCCAAAGACACACTTATGTATGGAGGTGCATATGCGGTGCAAAACAAGACCTAGTCAGATGTGTCTTGAATGTTGCCATATATTTTGTGTAATATATATATTGCTGCAGGTGGCATGAGTCAGGATGCTGCACATCTTGTTGAGGACACCGGTGTTAAAGATTTGGTTGTGGAAGAGGTGTTACGACACATGCCAAAAAACAAAAAGAAACGCAGAACTCATTTTGGCAGAGTTAGTTAGTTACCAAATACTAAAGTGTACACTTCAATTGCAAAGTTTAAAAAGGGGCTGCTGATTCAAAATCAGTGAGTCCAGTATGACCACATATGGTGATTCACCATCAGTAGAAAACATTCATGGGTTGAATCGCCCCAGTTTAGCACTCTATGTACAACACCCAAATCAAGGTGGTTTAAGTCACACAGGGCACAGGACACCTCCGCATGGGTAGATTTTTTTTTTTTTTTTTTTTTTTTTTAAATGTGTTCTTATTTATAGTAATTTTAACAATTTTCTTATTAAAATGTTCTTATTTACCTCAAATAATGTTCTCTCTTGTTAAAATGTGAAATTCTTTTCTTGTTCATGTTAAAAAGGATTGTTTCTCTTGTAGCAAAATGTGTTATTTAAAATAATGTAAATAAATGTGAATTACCAAATTTCTTTTCAATTTTTTTTTTCCCATTGTTATAGTTGCACACACACATTTACCACATTGTACACATGCAAAACATCTTCATGGCTAATAGCAATAGGATGTATTGTTAAACCATAGCATCATTACCCATTCTTCTCCATTGTACTGACATGCTTGTGTGTCAGTTTAAAATGAATGTTTAAGCAGGTAATGCCCCCCTTTTATTGTGCAACAATATTTTGCAGGAATCCATGAGTTAAATTTCTCAGGCCATTTCACAAAAACTTAAATTTTTGTATCCTGATTTTTCTAGCCAGTATTTTCTCCATTTTTAAAAGTGTACCATTTACTGCTTCACCAGCAGTGTTGTTGTTTTATATATGGACAAGTCTCTGGCAATGCACTTATTTAAAAAAAAAAAAAAAAACAGGTTAACAAGTATTGCACAACATCGTTGTCTGTGCAGTATTCAGCCATGTCAACCAGATCAGCTTGAAACTCAGTACTGCTAACCAAGACACTATTAGCTGCTTTAGTGTGGAGTGTGTACACACCTTGACCCAATAAAAATGGTCAACTGGTAACTTCAGTTGTAACACAGCCTTTTTATTCACACACAAAAAGCTGGCAATGCTATTCCTTATATGCACCTTCACAAATTAAACATGCCCTGTTGGAGGCAGGAGGTTACCACCCACTAACTGAGAACTCACAACTAATCAGACATGTAATATTAAACACGCCCTCTAGGTGTTGTTCACCACCCTGTAGGCAGTTGTTACACCCACTGTCACATGCACCCGAAAAGCACATATTTACTCCGTATGGTATTATCACAGAAGTCTGTTCTGTCAGCTGGGATTTTAAATCAGCTGAGGACCAGGGATGCCAATTTTCCAATTAGTCTATAGTATCAAAGGCTGCAGGAAGAGGAGCAGAGAAGTGGAATCTGAATCCATAAAGAGCAAAAGATGACTAACACTTCAGCATGTGTTGTTCCAGTAGAGTGAAAGGAGACAGACTTGAAAATGTTCAGAAAGTTATCAGCTAAGTGGGCTGAAAGCTGCTGAGACATGACTCTAGTATTAAGAATGAAAGAGTTGAAATAATTACTTAGACACCCAGGTTCAAGGTGTGGTTTCTTAAGTAAAGGTTTAACTACAGCCATTTCAAAACTTGTGGGAGCTAGTGCCAGTAGTAGATTGCAGGTCCCAAAACTAGTCAGAGATCTTTGCAGTGCAGCTGCTAGGTTAGCTAAACCATTAATTATCTTCTGTGAATGTTGTCTTGTACTACTGTCCACTTGACTTTTGTGATAAAGCATACTAAAGTGAACTGAATTAAATGTAGCAAGAGATTCTGTAATTTGAATCCAAACACCACCTGAGTTTAATTTCAGCATATGTTGTTCTTATATGATTTGGCTCAGTTAGTTCTCTGTATGCTCAGAAGCAGATACAAGCTTAGAAAAAAAGGTGAGGCTTTAAAGTGGAACAAGGATTTGAGTTGAAACATAAAGAGAAGCACACTGGAAAACCCACTAGAGAATCACTGGAACTAACTCAGTTCAATTAATACAGCTGAACCAAGCACACTACTACCACACATAAAGCAGAGCAAACTAGCAACAAGTGGGTGAAGAGCTGGGGTTCTTATACTGCACTTGATGAGTAATGGAAAGCAGGTGAGCTGAAGACCATGAGCTGTGCCACCCCCCACCCACCCACTGACAAAGAGAGTTAACCCTGGCGTAGGCTAGAAGATGTTTAAAATCGATTTAAAACCAATTTAGAAAATGTGAGAGACCACACACGACAACAAATAATGTCAGGTTTCACAGTTCTTATAGTGTTTGAAGACGAAAACGGCACACCTCACACAAACAGATTCTGCTCACCAACAACCAGTCTGAACACTCAAAACTCAAAAGCTTGCACAATAATCTTTAGAAACTACTGGTGATTGTAATGATTTCTTGGACAAAGTAAGGCTTGAAAATGACACAAAATAAGTTATCTTTAGTCTGTAGTTTATGAATACTTTTGTTGTTTTATGAAGTATGAGACTGACAAGTAGCGCTCTTGATACACTTGATAAACATTTGTTTTGTTTTTAGGCAGTTGCACAAAATTGTTCGATGATAAGATTATTTCTAATGTGGAACCCCGCCCCCCATCCCGCCCCAAATAGGTGTCAAATTCACTGTGTGCTTATTGCGCCATCTGAAGTGTCCTCGCGGAGTGCAAGGGGTGAATGCACTGCCAATTTTAGCTGTGAAGAGTTCTTTTCACTATTTGATCATAATCAAATTTCTTAAATTCCAGTCTCCAAATTAAAGAGGCAACACATAACTGCATTAGATTCATATAGGGGTGTATGATTTGGCGGAGTGGATTTGAAGCTGCCGAGATGTGCATCCTGTTTTTTTTTTTAGCTAAAATGTATGAAATTCACACAGATAAACCAAAATAGACCAAAGCATAATTGATCCTTATTCCAATTGTGTTTAAATATGACAGCGGTGAATGTTCACGTGAAGCTAGCATGTATAAATTCAAACTGATATGCCAAAATGGATAAATAACCCTGTCTTACAATATGTTGTGAAGTAGTCACTAAATCTAATCTATTCAATCGTGCCCATGGACATGAATTTTCTATTTTTCGTGACACACAACTTTCAAACCAATGTGTTCCAATTTGTATCTTTCGTGTCTGACCCACTGCCCCTCCCCTTCTGACTCCTCCCTGTGTTTTCATTGGCAGAGGCAGGGTGGAGCTTGTGACTTCCAGGTGCACCTGCTTTCAATCATCTGCAGTATAAAAACCCCAGCCTGGCAGCCACTCTTTGCTGGAAAATGCTGCCTTTCACAGTAACAACAACTTAAACCATACCCTTCAGCAGTATCTCTAATGTATTAGTATTTTTTTTGTGGCTAGAGCAAGCACAGAAAACACAGAAACACTGGTGTTACTCTGCCTAGATCACATGTTATTGCCAAACTTTTGCCACCTAGTCAAGTTGCTATTATTCCCCGGAGCTCTGCCATATCTCTGCCTGCAAAATACAGGAGAGTGCAGTATTTAGTAGAGCTCATTTTGGAGCTGCTGAGACTTGCATCCCCTGTTAACATATTTATTTTATTTTCACCTTAAATGAATGTTACTGTTATATGTGGCCTTCTGCCCTTCTGCCCCTCCCTTCTCTCCTCCTTTTCTGCAGCACCTGAGTACAATTACCACTCAGGGAGGAGGAGAACAACAGAACAGATGGGAGATGTGTGTGTCTGTGTGTCTCTTTCTTTCTTTCTTTCTTTTGGCCAGGATCTCCAGTCCCTTTTGTTTTGTTTGTTTGAATGTTAGTTTGGTCAAACTTGGAAAATACAGGATTAGGAATAGTGTGTATGTCTGTCCACTATTTTTCTCATGTGTCTCCACATGAACCTTTTTTGTGTTCTTTCTTTTAGAGGCTGTAACAGATGTATGAAATTCACATTAAGTAACGAAAACATGCGCACACATAATTTAGAGTCAAATAACTACTCGTTGTATTGGGGTCCCCTTTAATTTTGAGCACTATGATAGATGATGATTTTTAAAGCACACAAGGACTTCATGGTGGAGCTGGTGTCAGCTTCGTGGTATGGACACGGCAGGTGTTCAGAGCAGGAGAGTTGATCACGTTCCTGTGTCCATCAGTCACAGATGCTAGCCAAAAAGCTACCCCAAGTGGACAACAGGAGTGACACACCCTGGAAGTGTCAGGCCTGTCATGTGCCCCTCTGTCTTGTGGTGGACAGAACTGTTTTTGGAGTGGCACAAATAATTAGTCATCTCATTGTGACACCTGATTGTTGTACAAAAACACCTTAAGCATTGCTTGCATTTTAAGTAAATAGTTGTATATAAATTTGTACACAGGTTTTTGAAATGAACAATTAAATTTTTGAATCCTAAGTTATTAAAATGTTAAACATTTTTGTGGTTTTCACAGAAACTTTTTCCTACTCTGATTTTTGTTGTTGTGGGGGGGGGATAAACATTTTTTTACTCCTTCTTTAAAGTCACTTATGAATAAGCCCTCCAATTAGCTTCCTGATCACAGGCATGACAGCTGAGAGCAGAGGTAAAAACTGACTGCTTCTTTAGAGCCAGATGTTTCCATTTTTAAACTGTTATCAGCCAGCAGGTGGAAAGAAAAAAAAAAAAAAGAGCATTTTTAGTTTTTTTTTTGAATTGAGGAGACAAAAGGATGTTTCCCTTCAGAAGATTTAAAGCAATCTCAGAGTGTCTGGATAAAATCCGGGAGCTGTGAATGTGTCATTTCTTGGGTGTGGCGTGGTACAGCTGTGAGCAAGGGAGCGTTCCTTAAGAAAAATGCCTTTTGAGAGGAAAAATCAGATGAGCCAATATGTTTCTGTAGTTTATCCTGTGGATTTTTATCCATTACCAAATAATTGCTGTTCAAACTAATGGTGCGACTGTGTTTACCCTGGTGAAACACATTTTGAGTCAACATCATGATGCTCATGTTTTTGTGGTGATACGGAGTAAAAAATTTTCATACTTCAGGATGGTTAGAGGCTTGAAAAAATCTTCCAGAATAATGAAATGCTTTTGATAAGGAGGAGACAGGTTTTCATCTTCAAAAGAATCAGGTAGTCCTTGGACAAATTTTATATTTTTATTCATCTTTTGCAGTTCACTGTACATAGGTTGAAAAGAAGTATAAATCCACACAATATTTTCAGGTACAATGTTCATAACCTGATCAGTTTTCCAGTACATTTTTTTACAAAATAGGTTTTCCCACACCTGCTCGGACCCACAATTAAACATGAGAAAGGAAAGATAAATCTGGGTTCAAATTCTATTTCCTCCATAAAGGCCGTGTGTGACATTTTTATTTTTTACAACAGTCTAGCCTAATAGCCAAAAGGCAGAGTTGTTCCGTCAGCAAAGAGCCGCCTTTTGTCATACACCACTGTAAACTTTTTGTGAACTGATAGGTTTTTCAGCACAAAGTCCTTTTTTTTTTATAGCGCCTGATGCTGTGTTGAGGGATCTCGATCAACCCCTCATGAGAATTGTGCAGGTAACCCTCCACCAGCTCTCTGACCCGCTTGCAGCATTCTTTGGTCTGAGTGATGCCTTTAACTCGCATGACTACTTTTTTTTTTTTTTTTTTTTTATATTTCTGGTTTGGTAAGCGTAACTCTTGGGACCTGACGCCACAAACTCCTGAATGCTGTCACCCCCCAGCTCTTCTGTCAAGTCCCCCAAATAGTTACCCAACTCTAGGGGTGTCTCACCTTCTTTTACCACATAGATTAAGCTATCTGTGTCGATGTTTTTTAAAAAACAAACAAAAAAAAAACCTCTTGCAACTTTTCCAGAAACCGTACAGGTTCAGACGTGCGTGCCGTGGTGAATGCAGCAATAAATATATTACTTTGTTTGCCTGGGGGTTGGACGCACCTGTCGGCATATTTCCACCTGATTAAAGCTCTGTCGCTGTCGAGAATGTCGAAGTACTCTATTTGGTATTTACCTGAAAACAAGTAGCTAAAGAATTCTTCAGGATGTGAGACGATGTTGGTTTTAAGCAAATTATCCCTCTGCGTCTAAGAGAATGCCATGATGATCCTGATAGTCCCTGATGTACTTTTCCCTGCTCTCTTGTTCCGACGCTTCCTGCTTGCCTTTCAAAAAGGTGTGTATGTAGTCAGTAAACACCATGTCGCTACTCTTGTCAAAATGCCACACTTCTGTAATTTTACTCACTCTGTACCCCAGCTCCAGGGCTTTGTTAAATTCAACTGTGACCCAGACCCCCGTCAGAGCTCTAGCCTCCTCGTCGTGTTCGCAGGGACCCTCTTGATTATTGGTTTCTGCGCAGGTACGGCAAAGCAGAAAGAGTAATTTGCCTCCTAAACTTTTGTAAGGTAACACAGGGAAGAAAAGACCGCGAGGTGGGTGCACAGTAGCCCTGATTAAACCGTAGTAGCTGCTTGGATCCCCAAAAGCGCTCGTTCTACCTCCATAAAGAGCTTTGCGTGGGCAGAGAGGTTCGGGAGCGTTATCTTTTACACCGTTACTTTCAGCATAACCGTCTACAAAAAAAGGCCCGATCTGTTTTTTTTTACCCCATGTTTAGAGCGTGCTGGATAAAGATTTTATTTGTTTGTGCATCACCCATTTTAGCCACTGAATTGAAGCGTTTGAGAATCTTTTATGCCGATGTTTGTAGTTGTCGGCGGGCATGGGAATGGCCATAGCGGCGGGGGGCAATAGCGCTAAGATGCATGGGGCAAGGAATGAAAGGGAGTCTATGAACTTGAGGTGGTAATCTGGTTCCTCAAAGCTGAGGATTTTACTGCCGTTCATCAGAATCTGCCACGGCGACGCCCCCTCTTTCAGTATACCTTTTTAAAACCAGGTAGCTGCCAAATCCTCTAGCGTTGTGGGCTATAAAGACATTCTGTCTGTATTGATTGCTCCTAAAATGTAAAAGTTTTTAACGCAGTTGGGGCCATAAAACACCTTCTCTACACCTTTCAGTGTTTTTGCGTGCACTAAGAAGGGGATGTGCCCGCCGTTTTCACTCGCAAATGTTTCAAAATCATAAAAGATCAAATTGGGACACGAGATGTCTCGAGGAAGAGGTGGAATGTAGTCGTCCGGTAGTTTCTCTCCGCAGATGGTGCATTTTGGTGCACCGATGCGTCACTCTACCCGATGTCATATTGATGTGGTAGCAAAATTTACATTGTTTGCATTTTTTTTTTTTTTTTTTTTTTTTTTTTTATTCGGTCGCAGAAGCTGAACGCCCGTCCATACGCCTCATCGGGATCGACCTCTTTGTGTCTGGCAAAGCATGAGGGTGAACGGCACTTTCTGTTACAGTCTGAGCAATCTACGGCCTGAGTTCCTGCGTAGGGCAGACGGGTCGTTGCACACCGCGCAGTAACCTTTACAGCAGTGGGTATAGGACAGTTAAAAGTCTTATAACAATAATCACAGATGAATGATGCGCCAGAAAGGCTTTGAGATTTTTTTTTTTTTTTTTTTTTTTTTTTTTTTTAATCCCATAGTAGTGGTTTTGTAGTAAAAATAGAGGCCTGGAACGATCTGAGAATTTTGTCTCAAAATGAGAGAGGGGTTTACTGTGAGATGTTCTGTAAAACACAACAATTTTGCGTGCTAGAATATTCTCAAATTTGTCAACGTCGCTGAAAGTGACAGGAGTCTGATCATTTAAACCGGCCCGACATTGCAAATCCCTCCCCAGACTGTCGCACTCTCTCTGTGAGGGCGGGATGGATAACGTGAGCTAGACTGCCGGCAAAGCAAAGCTGATCATTTCTGTTGTTTATCATAAACAAGTGGTGTCTTTTTTTGCTGAGGATTTCACAGTCTAAGGTTTTCTCCAACCTGTGTTTGGCACCCCCTCTGGGGTTCTGCGCCACCTGAACAATTAATTCTATGTTCTCATCCGCTGCAATGTTACTGTTTGACTGCACTATCCAATCGAGCAATTCTTCAAAAGCCGGTAGAATATGTGTCTGTGCGTGAGGAAGAGATGGGAGAGAGAGGCGCGTCTTGATCACTTTGCGGAGGGCTTTGAGTCAGGCTCTGGAGGACATTTTCTATGGTCTGCAAAAAGTCTGTAACTGTTTTGTCCAATTTCAACTAAGGAGGTCTCGACGGTTTCATTAAGTAAAGATTTGTTTTGTGGGGAGAGATTTCTTCGAGCCTCCGGAGAACATTCTCTATGACATGCAAAGGGATGTCACTGTTTTCATCTTGCGCGGGTAGAGGGAGTGAATTGAGGTTTTGGAGAGCGTTTTCTATGTCATGTAAGGGGTCATGGATGGAACTGTCTTGTGTGACTTCTGTAAAAGAGGCTTCAGCGTTTTCATCTAAGTAAACACTATTTTGTAAATCTAGCAGAATGGGTACCAGGATAACACTTAATTGGTCTACAGCTATTTCTATATCAGCGGGGACTTGATCTAAATCAATCATATCATATCTAAAAACCTAAGAAAATAAAAAAAAATCTCACTCTTCCTACCAGTTTCACAGACTATTGCATTTTTTCACACACGGCCGAAAAGGAAGAAATAAAAGTGTGTACTACATTACAGAGTAACTGCAGGCTCGTCAGGTAATGCTGATGAGTGCCGTTGCGGGGCCTTCCGACTCTCTGCTGTTGGTGACCAGCTGATGATTGAGGAGCACTCCGTATGGTTCCGTTTAATCTTTTCCCGTTTTCTGTAATCAGAGATGATGAGATGAGAGGAGAAAAACATAACTTGATAATCCTAAATGTATAAAGTATAAAAACATAAAATTTATAAAAAAACAATCTCCTGACGATGGCTGCCCTGGATCTCTGGATCCTGCGGCGTCGCGAGGGTCTCGCAGGGACCCTCTAGAGAAGGGCGTGGGAGGATCCGGTAAGACCGGAGGTGGAAGGACCCGGGGTAGGAGAGGGGGGAATCGTTGCAGAGGGTGAGGAGGGAGCTCTCACGGGAGAAACCCATGTTTACCAACTAAGGAAGAGGTGGACACAAAGCAGAGCACTGAGAAGCACCGTCTGTCCTTTGTGTCAGATTGATTCATACATGCCTTAGGTAGCAGTTTACTTGTCTGTTTTCTGTCTCTCTTGCTTCTCTTCTCCATATGGGATACCAGTTGAGTCATTAAAAGCTTCTAAAAAATATATAGGTGTTACCTGGGAACTAGATAAAGCTATAGACTTATAAAGAGAGAAAAAAATAAACTTCATATATTTATTGTAAAAAATACAGCAAACTATAATGAACAACTTTCTGGACATTTTACAGTTAAGGCTCTAACTATAATACAAATGTACAAAACACCATAACAATTGCAAATATAGCCACTCGTTTTATTGCAGTTGATGCCACTCCTGAAAACAGTTTCTGTCTGCCAAGTCTGTGATGTAGCACCTGTCTCATTGCATTTCCAGGGAGTAGCTTGCTTTTTTTTTTTTTGGGCAGTGTTCCTGCAGTGAACACAGCTCCTCCCATATGAGGCCCTCTTGCTTGTTTCTGCTTGCTCACTTATTGCCACTGGCAAGTGCTGTTCAGAGGTGGTGGGGGAGGTCAACAGGGAAGTTGAAGGTGAGGATGGGCTGAGGTGTGAAGTGGAAGGCCTTTCTGAAGAAGAGGTTGTAGGGGAGGATGCAAGATAAATAAAAACTCAAGGGGCGCTATATCCACCGACCGCTGTTCCACTGTTGCACTTTCTGACTGTGGGCACACTTTGCAACTCTTATGGCACAGTTCAGGTTGGCTCTAGCTGTCCTCAGAGCCACCATGTCAACAGATTTAAAAGCGTTATTTTGTGCTTTCAGCATTGCACGTACCTCACTGGTCATCCAGGATTTCTCATTGGACCTGTGTGATGTTTTTGATCACACTGACATCCTCCATGCACTTCAGAATGTATGCAGACACAGACTTGGCATACTCCTCTACCCGACTGTAGTGATTGTCTGTAGCAGCTACCTTTAACATGTCCCAGTCCATGCACTCAAAGCAGTCCTGCTTCCGTAGCTCCAGCAGGCCAGACCCTCACCTGCTTGTATGCAGGAATTAGCATCACAGAGAGATGGTCTGAGGAGCCAAGGTGGGGGGTGGGGTGCTTCCCTGAATGCCTTTTTGATGTTGCTGTAGGCCATTAAATTCCTGGGGTAAATAAAAAGGCCTGCATTTTATTGTTTCATTAAATGATTGGTTTGTTTATTGGACACAACTCAAAGAAAAATCTGATTAATGTAGTAATGTCAATCCAATGAGAGAGATTCTTCAGAACAGTGACTTATGGTGAGCTGTTGCGCATGCTCCAACTCAAACATATCCAGAAATGCTCCCTGAAGGGGAGAGTGGACAAAGTCTCCCCTGTCTCAGCTGGTGGAGCTTTTAACTCCTTCAGAGTAGTCATAGGTGTCTTGGTGGACTCCCTCACTAGTCTCCTTCTTGCACTGTCACTCAGCAATGAGGACGGCCTGCTCTACGCAGATTTGCACATGTGTGGTTTCCTTCCATTTCCTAACGATGGATTTAACTGAACTCCAGGGGATGTTTAGTGACTTGATTTTTTTTGTATCCGTCCCCTGACTTAAACTTCTCAATAACCTTTTCTGAGTTGCTTGGAGTGTTCTTTTGTCTTCACAGATTAACCAGTGACTGGACCTTCCAGACACAGGTGCTTTTATAGTACAATCACTTGAGACACGCTCACTGCACTCAGGTGATCTCCATTTCACTAATTTGCTGAACCTCTGAATTAGGCCAGTCACATTAAAGGAGATGGGTATTTATGACACTTAGTTTACATTATGTATTTTTAATTAATTGACATTACTTTGTAGAAATCTGTTTTCGCTTTGACATTTAAGGGATTTTTTTTTGTAAATTCTTCTTCATCAAACTCAAATTACATTGAGCATGATTCCATTTATAAAAGCAATAAAAGGTGAAAACATCCAAGAGTGAATGTTTTCTATGGGTACTGTAACTCTGAGGAAATAATACAAATACCATATACTTACGTACATATACTACACCTGATGTCTCCCATACTGATAGGTTGGCATTGGATTGAAACATTTGGGTTTTTTTTTTTTTTTTTTTTTTTTTTTTTTATAATGTCATTTTGCAACTTTACTTCTCATCAGATGGCAGAATTAGTTTTGTTTGTTACTTGTTTTAATTTCTTATTAATGCTCCCACATCACAGTTCACTGTAAATCATGATTCCAAAGGCAGCTATCCATCCAAGTCATATTTTAAAGCAGACATATTTGACTAATTGGTATTTTGCTCCATGAGTCCAATAAAATGACATAGCCATTGTTACACTGTCAATACAAAGAGGTCAGAGTGTTACTGCCCAAATTACTGGTGCATCAGGAATTTCTGTTCTATTTTCCACCTGCTTTTTATGTTACACTGTGAATTCAGATGTTTGTGGTTTGTATCAGTGACTCAAACACATTACACCCTGATTCTAATCTTTTTTTTTTAATTAAATAATTCTTTTTTTTTTTTTTTTTTTTTTTTTTTTGGAAGGAACATTGAGCAGCAACCAGTCACAAGAATATGCAGTATCGCTCTGTCTCTGCTCTAGAATGATCAGTGGGGGTGTTTCCGTCATTAGTTTATTTATACTAGAGATTTTTCTTTGAGGAATATTCATGTTTTAGAAGCTAGGATCAGAGACTTTGAACATCTCTTCATTTTTTCACCTTATATAAGTATTTGCATTGACTTTCCATTTATCCTGAGCAAACTTACCTTTTACACACTTGTGTCTGCAGGTACCATAACAACTCATGTATTATACAATAACACTCATACTAAATAAAATACAAAAAACAAAAATCTTGAGGAGGAGATGAAATTTATTTAACTTTTCTGGAGGGCGCGATGATGGCGTTGAATGGTCATTTATATGGTTATCGCAATAAAGAACAGAAAATATTGTGATAAAATTTTAAGTCCATATCGCCAATCCCTAGTTTAGATGTGTCAAAGGTCTTTTATTATCACCTTACCATCTCCCCAGAGAGCAAGCCATAGCTGTACAGAAAAGATTAAAGCAACTGTACAGGATGACAGGACAGGAAAAATTTTACCTGAAGCTAAAATATTTAGTCCTGTCACTGCTCACTGCGAGCTGTGATTTTGGGCGACTGTGGCAAGGAAAAACTCCCTCTGAGGGAGAAACCTTGGGAGGAACCTGGCTCTCTGGGGGGGCCCATCCTCCTGAGGGCTGTGTCCTTCAGCTCCCTCCATTTGACACGTCTATCGGGCCTCCAGGTCATCTGTCCAAGTCCTGTCCTCTGGTCCCTGCCGCTGGGTCCTCATCCGTTGTCCTGCTGTCTAGTCCTCTGGCTAGAAACACATTCAAAATGAATACAGATGTATTCCTAAATCCGTCCTCTCAACTGTAATCTGTCTGAAAGAGCAGTGTTCACGTTGTGTGTGTGTGTGTAACTATCACATAATATGTTTAACTGCAGTGCACATGTGACACTGCTGTCCTCTTACGTGTCTCCGATAAAACAGGATGTAAGATGATCTTTGCCGCTGGTTGCACACATTGACGCCGCTTGTTTGAGTGACCACTGTGTCGTTATATGTGAACCAGCGGTCTGTCAGGTCCACGGGTCCAACGTCGGGGTCCACTCCGTCGCAGATGTAGTGTCCTAGCAGGAGAAGCATTGTTACATGGGCTGTCTTAGAACTCATTAGGTGTACATCATTGAAAATAATGGTTCATCTTACCACTTCTTGCTGTGGTGCCAATGTGATTTATGGTGCTGACTAAACTGTAGCACGCACCATCCTGAGAAGGAACAAAGTTGATCAGTTAGTCCACATATAGTCCAAATATTTAATCCCAGTCTGATGGTTCTGTTTGCTGTCAGGTGATCTAGTTCTTTACCTGGCCTGAAGACACCACCAGCTCCCTCTGAAGATCAACAGGGTCATGGATCTTCTCTAGCTGGAAAGTTGGAGTGTACCGGAAACGCTTCAAATGCAGGACCAGCACTCTGTTGATGGAAAGAAAAGATATGAGCACCAGATGGCAGAGAAAAAAAGACTCTTTGATACCACTGGGTGAACCACTATGATCGCTGAGCACTACGGTCAGGAGTTTGACGTTACTCACCTTGGCAGGGTGGCAAATGATGAGCACTGGCCTGACTTGGTGGCACCACACTCACACCTGTACTCCAACTCTGTCTCCTACGGAACAGCACAAGACCAACATGCTTTCACTTCTGCTACTGGATTTACATGCACAGTTACAAACAACTACATACAGTATACATACACATACTAACACAAGTAATAATGAAATGAGTGTTTTCCACATCATATCTTCACATTGTATCAGTGGGTTCTACTGTGACTGAATGAGGAGAGGTGTTTCTTACCATCAGGTAATTATCCAGCATTTTTTCAACTGTACCACCTCCAGCTGGAAGGTCCAGAGACAGATTTGTAAAGTCTTCCTCTCTGGTGGAACCTGCTCCGCAACTTTATATAACCAATGCAAATAATACCATTATATTTCAGCTGCAGAGGTCATGGATATGTATGTGATGCAGGTACCGGTCTAGTTTTACCTCTTGCATGTCCTGGTGTTTCGCATTTTAAACATCAGATGATCCTCTACTGGGCAGCTGTAGGCCCTGCCCATGCCGGCGGTCAGTACTTGCAGCTGTGGGCCCCAATATCTTATTTGGTCAAGGACAGCTGTCAGGAACTCATGGGCATCCTGTAGATACACACACACACACAAAACAGTTGTACAGAGTTTAAAGGAGAAACTATCAGATGAAACAACACACCATTGAATCTGCTCACTAACTTTCTGCTGATGGTCCCCGAACTCTGGAGCCCACAGAGCCACCGCCCTCTTGAATGCGGCAAGAAGGCGGAGTTTCTCCTGAGCATCACCGGAGAAGTGATGCTCGCTGATGTTGTTGAATGTTCTGGAGAGGAGGAAATGGAAGATTGTTAGAGATATTGTCTATGACATTAAACTTTGTTGGTGTTCAGGTACAACATGAGGATAAAATGAGTGTTTGTGTCGGAGGGGTGCTGTACCTTAGGACTGCCGCTTCAGGTATTAGACTCCATACCTGCTCCTGGTGACTGATGGCTGTTACAAAGTCCTCCAGTGTGAGCAGGCTCTGCAGGCTTGAGTTAATGTAACATATCTGTGCTGGGTTGGGAAACCTGACACACAAACATAACAAGTCAACATTATCAATTCTTCATTTTAATCATTTCTCTACAGCTTTGTTTTGTGTGTGTGTGTGTGTGTGTGTATGCAGATGTACTCACCCTAGACACTTAATGTGCTCACTCCTGAGTTTTTTCTCCGTGGTCACAGCAACTTCCTCCTTTTTAACAGACAGGGCCTGAGGAATCCCCTCGTCCTTTACTGGTTCTCTCTCTTTCTCTGGAGTCTCTTCTTCTTGGGGGGCTGGGGACACGCGACATCTATTCTGTTGGAGTAAAGAAATACTCTGGTTAAATGATGCAAAGACTAAACAATATCCAATTCACCTTGAGCTCTACACTCAAACATATATATACCTTGCGACAACGCCACCGCCGTGACTTCTTGGCCTTTTGGTTCTTCTTTGTGGTGACGCTAGTGACAAAGAGAAATATTGTTTTAATTTCCAAAACTCATCAAATTCTTGAAGGCCCTTAATGTCCTTGCTAACAAAAGGGCTGAAAGATTAAAAAGAGTCAGGAGGAGTGTTCTTACTTTTCCTTGGCTTCTTCCTGATCTTTTCCTTCCTTCTTTGTTTTTGTCTGTAAAAAAGACATTAGAATAAACTTTGTCAAATATTATGATGTTTGATATTTACAACTTACAAACAACATAAATTTATTTAATATGAAGCCATGACGCAGTCTGTCAAACATACCAGTGGCCGACCGAAGAGGCGATACGTCAACGGGGCTGTATTGTCGTTGTCCTGGATGGCAAAGGGAGCGCTGGGAGCAGGGACACTGGTGATAAAGAGAAACAAACCATAGAATGGTCAAGTAGATGAAGAAGCAGTCAGGAAAACACTGATATATATATATATATATATATATATATATATATATATATATATATATATATATATATATAGTAGTGATATATAATAGTTATTAATTTCCTTACTTTCTGATCTTCTCTGCCACCAGTTCAACGACTGCTGTTGAGTACTGTACAGAAAAAAGTTACCAGGATGGAGATTAATGGAACATCGTGTATCTTCACAGCAGATATAACATAGTTTCACAGAAAGTACATACTAAATACTGAGAAGTGTGAAGTGGAAATAGTCCCACCTTTCACCGTTCAGTGTCACACAAACAGTAGAGAAATGACATAAAAAGTGCAGTATATCTAGAATACAAACCTTCCCACAGCACAAGCGAAACATCTTCAATGTTAGTAGTTGTATTACGTAAAAGGTAATTGAAAATTGAATTGAATTGAAAATGAGGTCGAGAGTAAATCGTTTCTGTATCCAGATTGGTAAACTCTGATGTGTTGTCTGTATTACACTCTGACTACAGGAATTCTAACCGAATTCAGTGATGACAATGACACTTCTAGAACATGACTATGATATGATATCATTCTATGTCCACACAACTCTGTAAACATGGTGTAAATGTATGTATGTTATAAAACCAGTGGTCTTAACACTCCCACCCCCCCTCCCCATTCAAATTAACAAAGTAAATTTCAATGGGACTACACTAATAGGTCTGATTTGGGCCCATCCTGACAAATACAAAAGTACAGATTTGAGCCCACTGCAGATCCTCTCTGTGTCAGGATCCTGATAAAAAGAAACAGAAAAGCTAAAGTGACCAAAAACTACCATTACTCACACGTACTCACTTTGAGAAAAGACCTGTTTCAGCAGTCCGTCACCATTTTGTTGCAATGTTAAGTTCTTGTTCCTGTCAGTGGCCTCCTCCTGTTCCAGCTCACATTTACACTTCTCCAATTCAACAGATCTTTATTATAAAATGAAGGGAAAAAAGAATAAATAAAAGCATTAATAACTTTAGTATCCCACCACTAGGGCTGCATGATTATGGCCAAAGTGATGAAAATTATAACAATCACAATTATTTTGATCAATAGTGAGACCATGATTCATTGATCTTAGGGACAAAATATTTTTATTGCACTCACTTTAAATAAACAGAAGACAGCTTTCGCCTCCATGTTGTGTTACAGTACTGCTAATTTAAGCATATGAGGCTCATTGTGTCATAATGGGCAAGCAAAAACTTACATCAAGTAATAATTTTCAATTGGTTACCCGTCCATCCATTTTCCAACTGATATATCTTATTGTTTATTTGTAAAACACATTTAAAAAAGCACCTTAGTTCATTCAGTAAGACTGACAGTACAAAAAAAAGACAAAACCTGTTCTAGATTATAGAACAAAGATGAACTTTGGACTAAACAGTTAACTGAATTGAAATGAATATGACTGGATTAACTAAGGATAAACATTTTAATCCAAGAGGCAAAAAAAAAAAAAAAAAATTGAATTGAGATATTAACACAGTCAAGAGAGACTGGTTCTATTTGATTTGTTTAGGTTGGATTTCAGTGGCACAATGAAACGTTCATCCAATGAACACGTTAGCGCTTAACCCCTTAACAGACCTCATTTGTATGCACAATCCTGAAAATGATTTTTCTAAAATAAAAAGCTTATCGTTCAACTCTTGATTATGGCCTTGGTCTCTTTTGGAAGAAAAAAAATTTACAACCAAAAAGTCGTGAGTATAAGAGATACTGAACCAAGGTTACAGAGGCCCAAGCATGGTAAAAATTTAAGTTTATCCCACTACACCTGTTTCTTCTGGCATAAAAAGATCTGTAGTTGCACCTTTTGTGTGGGGAAAACAGCTGTTGATAGTGATATGTAGATCCTTAAATGCTTTGCACAGATAGAATAGGGAGCAGGTGGGGCAGTGTATTTTGAAAGGTTAATCAAAATAACACAACGTAAGATCTGTTTTGTAAATGTATCACTACATGCACAATATGTAGAAAATGGGAGAAGCGTGGAGTCAATAGCCCACATATAGTGTTTTAATAACCTTTACTTTTGAAAGTCAACTACTACTTATTTTAGTGTAATTTCCTCTTAGCATTGTACTTACTGACTTCTTAGCATGAGGTAGCATGAGGCTAGAAAAGGACCTCCCTGCTACAGTGCCTTGAGGGTTTCAAGTGCAGCTGATCAAAGCAAAAAAAAATATTAGCATACATTTTAGAGACAGAAAAAAGAAATGAAATGTGCATGAACAGAATGACTTTATTCTATTTGACAAATTGAAAATGATAGTAAATATTTCACATTTAGAGGAATATTTCAGAATATCAGATTGTTCTTATTAATGATTTCTGTGTAAACAAATAACCAAACAGTATAGTTTTAGAGCTCTGTCTCTCTATATATGGCACTTGTTTTATGAGCGTAGCCTACATAATGGATGCTGTTTTAACTGTACTATTGACAAATATATAACACAGCTGGTTGCACTGGTTATCACTGTTTCTTGGTACATGGTAGGTCGTGATGAAACAAAATACAAAAAGCATTGAGGAATTTGAATGGTTGGAGTGGTAGCATCTGAAAGCACCCAGAATAATTATTTTTAGTTTAGTGCACAGAGGGTTTTACTCATGTGAATGCCCTGATTGTTTTTCCATGTGACAGTTCCTGCTCATAAAGGGAAACTGAATGTGTGATAAGAAAATAATGTGTGCAACCTAAATTATATTACAGCATAGGTCCTCAATGAGACGTGTGATAAATGTGTGTGAGTTCTTGTGTCAGCGAGAGAGTGTCTGGAAGGTGTTAAACTGTACAAAAAGAGGAGTTTCGGTGTGCACGAGTGCAAATGTGCATCTGTACGTGTGCTGTGATGCGAAATGTCAGATTAGACAATATAACTGGAGGATGATAATTACACAGCTTGATTATCAGAGTGAGTCATGATACATTATCTGGAGTTTGACAGAGAAAGGGAGAGAGGACAGCAAGAGAAGATTTTGTACCCGAGTGTGGGTGAGATGGTTCATCTATTTTGATGCATAAGGTCTATATTTTTTGATTTGATAAAGCCAATGTAATAAGCCCTCTCTGATGCAGTGACCCAGTATATCTCTAATCTTATTCACATAAACAGGATCAGCATGACTTCTCCGGTTCTGGAATATAAGCATGCACTGGCTGCCAGAGCAGCATATTTCTCAAACTTAATCAATAGCAATAAACATAATCCTAGATTTTTTTTGACACTGTAGCTAAACTTACTGAAAAGCAGCCGCCTTGTAGCTGCTTGCCCTTTACTGCTTGTGAGTTTCAGAATTCGCTCCTGGTGTTTTTTTTTTTGTTTGTTTTTTGTTTTTTTTCAGGAGAAATAACTTTCAACATTTGGCAAGCATTTTTTATATATTGTACATGCTTAAAACAGTGTGTAATGACAAAGTAAAAAACTTTTTCATCAGGTTTCTTTTTATAAACAATTTCAAATGTACATGAAGAAAACTTTTGAGATTACAAAAATGAAACTCCCATTTTACATCTTCTCAAACTGTTGGGTTTACCTCAAGCTTTTGGTATTATTTGTTATATTTGTCCATGTCTAGGCATTTTTAGCTACAATGGTAGTCAGTAAAGCAGTTTCTGTCTAGCTGAAGACAGAGCCCACCTTGCACTCCCTACACATCCAGGGTGTGCTTTTTTTTTTTTTTTTTTTTTTTTTTTTTTTTTTTTTTTTTTTTTTTTTTTTTTTTTTTTTTTTTTTTTTGGGCAAGGCGTGTACTTTTTTTTCCTCCCCCAGGCTTGCCTTCTGTCTTTTCCCACTGTCCTCTCTCTTTTTGTTGGTGGGGACAGGGAAGTGGCCTTCAGTGTGGGGCTTAGGTGGGCCAGCCACACTGAGCAGTTTTGCACACAGCTGATGAGAGGACAGTCTACAGTCTCTGTGGTGCCACACTGTAATGCTTTCACACAGTCTGTAGTGAAATGTAAGGGGGGGGATTCCTTACTTGGCACAACTGACTTTGAAGCTACTCAGATTAATGTTACATGCGTGATATCCACGCTCCTGTTCCATTTGGACTTGTGTGCAGGTTTATTGATTTGTATGAAACTGCTCCCACCTGCTGGTCAGATCCTGAACACACAGCAGCTCCACAGTATGAATCAGATCAGTATCACCGAACTCATTCCTCCTTTGATGGCTTCGAGAGTGGCTAACTGAGCTTTACAACAACTTGATCTGAAAACAAAAATCCCTTTTCTGTATTTTTAGAACATTTTTTTTTTTGTCAATCTGACTCTCCATTTTTATTGACAGATATATTTCATCCATTCATAGATTTGTGGGTTTGGACTACTGTTTAAAAACTATGGTAGATCACAAGAACACCCTGTATTCAAAACACATTACTGATACTGAATAGCTAATACTGATGCATCTTTCTGAGTCAAAGCACAGCTATGGAAGATGTCTATTGTCATCTAAGGAGGGAACAGGCTACCATAATAAGTCACGCGGTAATATGCCATAGATGTAGGTGGATCAAACATAGCTAATTCTTAATATTTAAGGAGGAGTTTTTAGCCAAACCATTGTCTTGTAAACAGATCCTCAGGTGAACAGCCAGTTCTTGAAGCTGATGTGTTGGAGGCAAGAAAAATGGCCAAGTGTAAGGATCTGAGCAACTTTGACATGGGCGAAATGGTTAGACTACTGGGTCAGATCTCCAAAAGAGCAGGTCATGTGGGATTGTACCCATATGCAGTGGTCAGTAGCAACCGGAAGTGGTCCAGAGAGGGACAACTGGTGAACTGGCGACAGGTTTGTGGACGCTCTAGGCTCATTGATGCATGTGGTTAGCTCATGCACATCATTGTCTTGGCATTCATCTGAGATATTATTTATTTTGTTTTTTTAATATTGTGGCGTATTCCTGGGTTTTGCAGAGTCGTCTGATATTGATGTTCTTGTGTGGTGAGTCAAGTGTACCTATCAGCTTGTTTTCTGCCCAAACTCACAGATCGCAGGTTTGTTAATACAAAAAATGTCTCATGTCTCATAATGTCTTTGTGTCTCTTATGCACTATCAGTCTGCACTTCCTCCTCTAACTCCACTGACTGTCACATATTTCAAATCTCCCCCTCCACCTCCTCACAGCTCTGAAACAATCCTCGGAAATGACCCCCACCCACTCAGCCATCCAGCCAACCAGCTACCCCCTCTCCCAGTGGAAAAGTCCCCCTCTCTGTCAGCCTGGACAGGAACA
Organism: Lates calcarifer; assembly: GCF_001640805.2. NCBI lineage: Eukaryota > Metazoa > Chordata > Actinopteri > Centropomidae > Lates > Lates calcarifer. The sequence goes on from NC_066848.1 coordinate 20,601,908, forward strand.
GTCAGTCTCCCTTCCTCCATCCCTCCCCCTCTGTCACTCTCTCTTCTACTTGACTTTTTTTACTTTCAAACTTGTGAGGACACACATCAATCCTTAATGCCATCCCAAATTTACTCTAACTTTAGAGTGAGACATAAGATGTTTTCCATCCAGATACAGTGCAATTTTAAACTGAATGTGTAGGTAACTGGCAAAAGAAAATGCTACTTAATGCTTGTTTCCATCCACTCCTTTTGTGTGAATATGAGTTGACTGGTTGATGGAGACAGCTTTGGTCCCATTGCTCCACTCTTCATGCTTCCTCTTCTCAAGCTTAATATACATCAGCATATATTACTTGTTTTTTTGTTTTTTTTTCTTAAATCCCTGCTTTCCACATTTTTTTTTTTTTTTTTTTTTTTAATGCACAAACTGAAAATCTTTCCACAAACATGAAAACGAATAACACACCTTGTGTAGTTTTTGCTGAGTAGCAGTCACAGCAGCCTCTGCTGGCACAAGTGGAAATTACGGGACACAAGCAAATTTTACAGGAGAGGAACCCAAAATTTTTCTAAACTGTACTCGCTCTCAACCTCTAAAACTCGTAATTAGTCTCCAAAGAAGTAGAAGTACAGGAGCGTACACACACACACACACACACACAGAGGAAGGAAGGAGACCATTTCTCCTGCAGTTCAGTGGATTTCCTGTCTTATCACTTCTACAAGAACCAGATGAAGACAGACAAAGAGAGTGAGAGTGTAGGAGAGGACAAAATATGAGCACATAGCCCAGGCTGTAATTTTTGGACAGTTATACATTTTTGTTCTTTGTGCTCAGTGCAAAATAGAATAATGGATATTGAATTAACTTGATAATGTTCACATCAGAATTGAAAGAACTGTGAGGGAGATAAAGCCCTTTTAACACATGATACCCAAAGTTAACGGGTTCAAAAGTTAGTGGGCATTTGGCTACAAAATATTTCTTGGGCAGCTGTGTGTGGTTTCACTACGCCTCCGATGTAAGTAGTATGAAGATTTGACTGCAAGTGAAGATGATAACACGGCTCAAAGCAAAAACCTGTCCTTAGTTTGCCAAAAATCAACAGATTTTAGTTACATAATTAAGCTAGAAAATGTGAAATGAGCTGGTAGATGTAGGAGCACAAGTCCGAGGATGAGCAGAAAATAATTTGGACAATGGAGAAAAACATTTATGACTGCACAGCAAGCCAAGAATGCACTCCAGGATGTAGGCGGACATGTTTCCTTGTCAGCGATCAAAAGAAAACTTCATAACCAGAACCTCACAGGATTCACCACAAGATGTAAACTGCTGGTAAGACTCAAACATTCAAAACATATATAAAAAAGAAACAGTTGTCTTCCTCAGCATCCTATCAAAAAGTAATAATAGAACATTCATTGAGTATGAAGAGTAGCTGCAGTAGCTCAGATCCTTGAGTTTGCCAAAAAATGTTGGACAGGAAAAATGTTGGACAGGAGAAGGTTAATGGCTCCTTGAGGTTGCTGAACCCAGCGTGCCCCCTCGCTGAATCCTTCTCTGAGTATGAGAGAGAAATAAAAAGCAAGGCATATTGCCCACAATTTGTGTAACAGCTCAGTCACTGAGTCCCAATTCAGCCATTTGCAGTCAGTCTGCTGCTGATCGTCTATACCACAACTCCTGGATCCACTTGATACAACGATGGGTATGATGCCAATGACATCCAGCACTATTAATAAGATTACACCAGCTTTAATTGCTGGGGTTCCCCATTCTCCAAAACTGCTTCCAACCCATGCCACACATGTGTATCTCTATAAAAGCTGGAGTCCTGTTCGTGTGAGGGAACCGTGATAACACCCATGTCACATTACATTTAACTGTCATGTTTCCCACCACAAAACCAGTAGAGTTTGGAACAAACTCCATGGACTGATGAAACAGAAATGAAACGCTATTAAAACGATGGAAAGAGGAAAGTATGTCACCACTCAACAAAATGTACCTTCTATTTCTTGTTTTACACAAAAGCACACCTCAGATTAGTCACTGCATTTATATACTTTCATAAATCATTGATCCTTTCATACATCATTGTATTTATGATTATTACTTACATTTATCACTTCTTATTGAATTTTCAGCATATTATCTCTAAGTTTGGCCTGCACCTTCCACTCTTTGTTGTGGCCTGCGAAGTAAGACACTAAGACTCACTGACTCAACGACCATCAGGTTAAAAGTAGGTGAAGATGCTGATGTTCTCTGTGTCTGTATTTTGACCGTTTACTCACTTTGGCATGTTTTTTTTCCCCTGTAAATGTTGTATGTGTTGTAAAATGAATGAAGCTGTTTCATCATTTTCTTTTGTTTTGTTTTTTTTATTTGCCTGTGTTCCATTAATTTACAGAGAACTGAGCTCTCAGGGCAAAATTATAAATCTGATTAGATCAAATGGCAGACCAGAAAAAGAGGGTGGGAGAAAGAGGGGGAAAAGTAAAAGTGTAGATGTGACTGATACTGAGGGAGAGAGAGAGAGACTGAGACCCTCTACCAGCAGAGGAAATAGGAGGTGTGTCCTCTCTCTCTCTCTTTCTCTCTCTCTGTGTGTATCTTAAAGCAGCTGGTGGTCATGCAAGCCTTTATTCAGTGTTGTGGACTGGAGCAGACATGACAGCGGTAGGAGAACTGGTGCTGGTCCTTGGGCTACTGGTGAGCGCTCACTGTGAGGTGAGGGCACGAGACCCTGAGGTGGAGGAAGAGGAGGAGCTGGGAGGAAGAGCAGCAGCAAGAGGTGATGGAGGAGTGGGGGGGTTTGGGATGGCAGCGTTTCCCCCTCATCCTGAGAGGCTTGACCCGGGAGTGACTGAGACCCCGCCAGAGGGAGAGAGAGGGAACCTCCCTGCTCGATCCGGGTGAGTCCACATTAACTCCTGAACTCAAGCTTTACTTACTACCTTTGTTCTGTGCTTTCAGCTGCATCTCATTTCAGTAAGTTCTATAAACTTAAGTGTGATCATGTCAAGAGTAGAGTTGCAATGATTCGTCAATTAGTTGATTGGCAGAAAACTAATCAATTATTTTGATATTGATTCATCAGTTAATCGCTGAAAGTAAAAAAAAAAAAAAAGCCTAAAATTGAATCCTTCCAGCATTTTGATCATGAACATTTGCTTTGCTTTGTCTTTTATTTTGATCAATTAAATATTTTGTGATTTTTGGACTCTTGGTCAATGGATGGAATGGAATTGGATGGTTTATAAAACATCAGACAGTAGTGCCTCCGTCAAACAACTGAGAGTAATCAGATGATTTCTTAATAAAGAAAATAATGATTAATCATATTGATCATATGTTCTTGGTTAAAGAAAGCTCTGTTTTTTGCATATCACCAACAACAAATTCCTATTTTCATAAATTAAAACTAGGATTTTGAATACAGGACTTTGAACGGTAGTGGAGTAATTTTATATTGTATTAGTTCTTTTACCTCAGTGCAGGTTCTAAATATTTCTTCCCCCACTGCCTGGAGGAAACACACAAAGCAGACACCTACAGTCTGTCTGAGACTCATAAAATCATAAAATGAAGGTATTGTGTGTGTGTGTGTGTGTATGTTAACAGCCTGGGTGGTACCAGCCTATTATATGCATGCTGGCAGTCAAAACATTTAAACATTCCGTTTGGTACTTCTGAGTGCATTAGGCGTGACTTGTGTGTGTGTGTGTGTAGTGTGGGATTGTACCTCTACCTCTGAGGAGTTTTAGATCTTTTGGAAAGTGAAGACAGGCTTGGTTTCATGGTTCAATTTAGAGAATTAAGTTAAGGTTAGGGTTTAGGAGTTCGGGGATGCTGTATGTCCTGTAAGCTCCCAGAGGTCACCAGATAAATCAGAGGGGTTGTGAGATGAATAATGGGAGATAAAAGAAGAAAAAGCAAAGCTCTGACACCAAACTCTGCTGTATTTTTTTTAATGCTTTTCTCTTATGTTTGCTTTCTTGTGAAATATTGCATCAGTTGACATGTTTGGACCCACTGATGAGCTCTGATAGCTGGCACTGTTTTGGGTCTGTTTCCATGTTTGTGAAATACCCAGATCTGTTCTGTGCCCAACAAGTCTTTATCAAATCTTTCATTCGCAATCTCTGTTTAGTCTCTTTAATATTTTATATATCGTCCAACATCTTTAAGCCAGAACTGTTGTTGCTTTTAATAACCTAAGAGGGATGACTGCCTCAGCTTAATGACCTGCAGCAACAACCAGTTCACCCTCAGGTAACACTCAGCACCATGCAGAGACAATGAGTGATTTATTTAGCTGATATTCACTGAATTAGTAGAGTAGATTGTTTTCATTGTGTTTTTACTTGTTCAGCTGCATCATATTTACCACAAAACGACTGCAAACAACACAGCCTTGTGTCTTTATGGTCATTTTGCCTCTGTGGTCGTTATGCGCCTCATTATAGTCTTTTTCTGAACTGGCCTGCTGTGTTTTGAAGTTTTGATACTTGTTTTAGGAAAGTTTTTAACGATGTATTGAGAGCCCGTGAGATGTGTCCCTGTCACTTTCTGAGACTGACAGACTAAATAAGGGGATAAAATGTCTCGGGTGATATTTTTTTGGAGTGCGCTCACCTGAGGCCTCTGTCATTATACTGACCCACATCCATACATTAAACTACAGATTTCCTGATAAAATGATCCCCTGAGGGTTCTTAACAAAATAACCCTCCATTAGCTCTATAACAGCCCCCCAACCCACCGGCCCCCTCCCCTCCCACTTTAAACGTTGCTTTAATGACAACATTCACAAACAGGGCTCTTTGTGCTGCGAGTCGGAGGCCCGTTGATGTAATGGAGAGCAGGTTTTCCAGGGTTTCTCCATTTTTATCTTTGGAGGCTGAGAGTTGAAGTGGATGGAGTGGGGGGTGTTTAACAGGGGGTCAGAGGTCAACAGGTAGTTAAGCGTTGATGAAGTGGAGGTGGAAAGCTTGTTTGGCTGCAAGAGGAGAAGATCTGAGGCCTTAGAGAAACATAAAGGAGCATTGTTGTGTTTTTCCATGTTTAACTAGCGATCCTACTTATTTTACCATGTGATTATTTTGCACATCGATTAGTTTTTTTTAACTGACTTCCTTCAAGACAGCCATTGGTTTTATTGGCCATGTATGTTGACACACACAAGGAATGTGTTTCCGGCCGTTGGTGTCTCCCTAGCAGAAATATATATGAAAAGAAAACATTAAAATAAAATAAAAATATAATGTACATGCTATATACAATGTATATGTAGTGTGCAGTGCGTATTATAGTGAGGTCAGTTTTAGTGTGTCATGTTCTAGAGCACCTGCCAGAAGTGTGAGAAGTCTCAGTGATTTTTTTGGTCCGTAGGTGAGTCTGGAGCTGGAGGACGCAACGTTCTGTCAGTTGAAGTCTGTTCTGTTTTGTAGCTGCCGGCCTCTTGGTAGGATGAGTCCTGAGAGGCTGGGCAGGGGATCCAGGCCAACTGAAGTTCTGTACAGTTGATACAGGTCTGTTCCTGTATTATGAGGGGGAGCATCACACAGGAGTGTCTCCTGAAGTCCACTATTATCTCCACCGTCTTGAGCGTGTTTAGCTCCAGGTTGTTCAGACTGCTCCAAACAGCCCTTCGTCTGTTGGATGAATGTCTTAAAATTGGTTCACACAATCGTGTTCCCCTCAAGATGAATTGTAATAACTTTGAAGATCCGTTTACTTGTTACTGAAGATATTTCAGGTGCACTCGCTTAGAGTTTGACTTCCAGGTGGTGTGGCTTTAGATTGACTGGAATGTGCCTGAGAAATGGAGAAACATCTACAGCACATGCTCTTATTTTGAAGTATACATTGTGCTCTTCTGTCTGTCATAGTGGCCTTCCAGGCAGACAGGAATATTTTCTCTTTTGCCTTGGTGTTGTGAAATTCAGCCTCTTCAATTGTTTGAATCACAGCTGATCAAGTAATTGAAGGCCTCACTGAAATCCTGTCAAAGTAAAAGCTCACCCTGCAGCCTGAACGGCTCAAGCCTCCAGGTGTGCTCAGAGCACACCGTGCCTCTGTTTGACTGAAGAAGCTCAGTGAGCAGACAGAGTGAAGGTTAGATAGACTCAGATCAAAGTGAGCTGAACCTGCAGATAACGTGACCATGAAGGCATCATTTACTGCTCATTCAGCCGCTATCAGAAGGTGGAGACACAGCTGGCAGATGAAAGGACAACGCTCAACCTCTGAGGACAAATGGATAAGAGAGGGATTTAAAGACAGACTTGTTTTCAGACCAATGATCATGCAGGTGAATATGAACATGAGTAACAGTCAGATAAGGTCTTTTTCTTGGAGAATGCGGTGGGATTTCTAACAGCTGAAAATTACTGCTGGATGAGCTGCAGATGAAGGAGGAGCTGAAGAAGTCTGAGCTGTAGGAGATGAGTGTACAAGCACTTGATTTTAACAGCGTGGTTGCTGCAGATTCATCCTGGACCACACCAAAATATCTCCCTTGAGAATGTATAATTTTTAAACAAATGTAAACATGGTGCACTCGCACAGATTACTGTATTGTTAATGTTGAGATAATGACATAAAAAGTACAGATTGTATTCATTTCTCCTGTGAGGGAGAAGAGTTATACTGAAGGTGTACCGTGGTGATGATGGACTGTGACATGAACAGCAAAAGAGTGTGCCCTCTGGTCTTTTAATGCTCATGATAATCATATAATCACCTAACAAGGCACTGGTGATGGATAATTATAGTGAGGAAAAGTAACCAAAAGGATTCCTCTGTCAATACTCTGGAGGACATGCTGAGTTTCATTTGTGGTAGATTAACATTGCTCAGAGAAAGTGGAACCCCTGACTATATCAGAGCCTGTTATGGTTTAACTGCATTTTGTGGATACAGGTGTTAACATCTGTGGAGAACAGGATGTATTGTAAATTTCCCCGTTGTGGGACTAATGAAGGATTATCTTATCTTATCTTATTATTCAGTTCAGTTCAATGCTGCCGCATTGTAATCAAATGTGCAATTGTCCACATCAAAGTAAGTCCACTAAAGTGCTTGTTTTTGCCACTGACTCAGATTCTTATTATTATTATAAGTGCCTGACAACATTATTGATAGAATTCCTATAGAGAGAAACCTTTTTATTAAAGAGAAAGATCCTTTTTGTATAACCAGATATGTTAGCAATGTTACGCTACATAGCATTATATTGTGACCAGACTGTGTTGACAGAAACAGTAATTTCACCTTGCAGAACACATACCACTGCCTTATGTACTTACTTATGTAGAGGATCTGAATACTTCCTCCACCAAACAAACTAATCAATCGAGGCAGCCATATTCAAGCAATTCCTGTGTTCTACTTAGTAGAATTATTTTTTTTATTATTATTTTTTTTTTAATGCAGTATGGTAACAATATATAGTGATGTTACTCTTCTGAGGCTGATTGCTTAAGCTAAAATATTTCCATAAAGCACTTAAATATTTTGATAGCAAAAGAAGGCAAAAATAAGAAATAAACGCAGAAAGCACAGGAGAACAAAAAAGTCAGCAGCAGTGAAAATGGGAAGAATGAAAATATTAATGTCAGGCGTCTGTCAGTCTGTCAAACACTGGTCTAATTACCCAATGAACTTTTCCCTTGACATTTTTAGATCCACTACAAACAATAGATGTGCTGATGTCTGAATGAAGTCTGCTGATCTCTCTATGTTTTTGTGACATGGCCCCCCAGTCTTCTGTTTTGACCTCCCATGGTCTCATTATTCAGACTCTGGCTCGTTCACAAACACCCCTCAGATCTGAACCTGAACTTTTGGACTCAGCCAGCAGCAGAAACCCCACAGACCTAAGCTTGTTTTCTTCTGTCTCTCTCAGGATGAGTCAAGGTCTCGCTCTGAAACACAAACATCTCTGTCTTCAATTCCACGCAGGACAAAGCAGCCAAAGAGTGACACTTTTACAGATCGCAGCTGTGAAACACTTTAAGACACAGCACCAAATAAAAAAACAGACATCTTCACTTAAGAGTTGAGGATTTTTGGCCCAAAATGAGATGTGCTGTTTGGACAAACTGACACCCCCTCTTTACAAAATGACTGACAGCACAAAATTAAAACAAATGACTCGCTGTTTGTGTTGGACAAGAGGAAACTAAAAAAAACAAAAAACAATTTGCTCTCTTTTACAAGGTTACATCTCTTCAGTCTGACATGTTCAACACAATCCAACATTTATGTCAGTATGTTATGTAGTTGTGAGCCCATTTTAATTATGCAGTTCCAACAACAAATGCAAAGTGGTTGGTCTCCAAATGTTTCATATGTACTTGCTGAAAGAATTAATACAGTGGCAGCAGAGGGTGCCCTGACCACAGCTACAGACATGTCTATGTCCAGGGGCCTGTCGTCTCATAATCTGTCCATGACTGAGGATATTGTTGTGACTTACAAATAGCAGCTATTTATTAATATTATTTCATATTCAAATATTTAAAGTTGGTTATTTAACATTCATTTGTTAGCAGGATTTTAAATGTGTGGAAATGTTCCCCCTCTTTAAAACTGCATCAGTCTAATCCCTATATTAAAAACTACTTGCCTGGAAGACTATAGACTAGTGGAGGGTTTGGAAACTGTTCTACCTCTCGTGCTCTGCTGGATCCATAAGAGATGGTTAGTCTGCTTCTCTGGGGTTTTTAAAGGCATGCTAGGAAATATAAAAATCACAGCTTTGGGAAATTACAGTAACTCACCACAATAGTAATTCCTGGAATAAGTTAAACATTCTATCTTCTCTGCGAGCCAACAAAAACATCCCATCATTTAGTTTCATTTCTGTCAGTTTGCAAGAGGAGGCGTCACTTTGTTCAAACAGCACGTCTCATTTCAGAACAAATCTCCTCACATATCACTACATCCTATCACTAAATACCAAGTGATGATATCAGACAGAGGATGAGTTTTCTTCACGTCTCGTTTCTTGGAATGAAACTCCTGAAAGAGCCAAATCTGTTGCATATCACGGGATCAGGAGATTGAGCTGCATCACGTGAGAGAGGAAAGTTTTAGTAGAGGTTTTAATGGATGTGATTTGGCACCCAGAGTTAAATCTGACAAGACACATTAACCTGAAGATGAAGATTAAAGATTGAGTGTCCTCCCACTTCACTGTTGATGTTTTCACACTCCTCTGTGCATGAAGCTGCCAAAGATGAAAGTGCATGAAAAGTGCGTTTGGATAGAACATGAAGTGACATTTTGAGTGTTTCAGTGATTTTGTTGTTGCGATTGTGTCCTTTTTTCAGGCATTTCTTTAACATCACACTGACTGTGTGTTAACCCAAAGTTTTTTTTTTCTTTTCCTCCAGTATTTCGTCTTTCAGTTTTCATGATGCGTCAGTCTTACAGGTCTGGATAAACATTTGACATGATGTATTTACTCTAGGGCTCGTATGCAGAACAAAAACAAACCTCATCCTGCACTAGAAAATGTATTGCCAGGGAACCTAACCCAGACATGCAGTTACTTTTCTTTTTATGTGTAACTCATAAAAATCTATTTACTAGTATATAAACGTAATTTCTAAGTAGACGGGGTTGCACACAAGTAGTTCTGGAGGTGACATTCACATCAAATTAATTTGAGTGGAGTGCATCAGAGGATATGCTTACAGTAATGGAACAAATCACTAGTTATTCAACTTTCATGAGTGGTACCATCGAACATTAAGAAACTATCCTGACAGTGTTGACTGAGGTAGATTTAGTCACAGTGTTGAGTCCAACACGGAGAAAGCTGTTGCTTTAGTTGATGTTGTTTCATACAGTGTTAAAGCTCTGCATCAGTAATGACGGTAAACCACAGCACAGTGTTTAGAAAGGAACTGTGTGTCCTTAAATGCTATCGGGCTAAAACAGGAGCAGGATGAAATAGTGCATTTGACGGAGACTATTTTCAGCGGCGGATTAATCCACATTTGGTGCCCTAGGGGGTATTTGGGGAACCAGGACGATGTGTGTGTGGGAATGAGTCAAACTACACTGTGTGTTCATGGTCATGACAGAACATGTCACCCAGTGCAACAGGCTCACTGATGTGTTTTTAATAGGTTTTGAAGAGAAATGGTGCTGGACGGTACAGGGGAATCAGATATACCAGGCACACACAACTGCTTTACAGAAAATAAGAGATGTCAAAAAGTGCAGTGTATAAACCATACAAAGATGTAAAATTGTTCAAAAGATATAACCGATAAAAACCAGAAGAAGAGGTATTTAAAAGTATAAAATGATTAGTGAGTCTGAACTCCTCAGGCAGGTCATCCCAGAGCTTAAGAGCCCTCATTGCAAAGGCACACTCCTTATGTTCTTAAACAAGTTCTTCTCAGGAAATAATCTGGAGCCTTGTAGAGCCTTAAAAGTCTAGTACTTCTGCGCTAGTTGGAACCTGTTCAGTGATCTGTTGAAAGACCACTTTCATAATCCAGATGTGAGGAGACAAAGGCATGTGAAACAAGCTCTGTGCCTTTAGAACTTAAAACTGATTTAATCTTGGAAATATTTCCTAGATGATGAAAACAGGACTTGACTTGTCAGTAAAAGTGCAATGACCCTGTCAATCAGCAGACAATAAATTGATAGCTATTTTGATTGTAAAATGATCATTTTTAAACACAAATGATAAAAAAAAAAAAAAAAAAAAAAATTCCTACTCGATTATAAACTGATTATCTTTGGGTTTTGGACTATTTGGATAAAACTATCCAAGATGTTATCTTGGACTGCAAGAAACTGTCAACAAGGGTTTTTCCATTGTTTATATAGACAAAATGATTCCCCAGAAAAATAACTGATGACTAATTAATAATAGATAGATAATGAAAGTCATAGTTAGTTGCAGCCCTGCTCAGATACATTTATTGTTGATTTGGGTTTGTTCAAGGGAGTCACTGACCAAAAGTAAAATATAGAATATATAAGTTAACTGCTTTGCAGCAAGTCAGGAGAAGGAGAGGTTTCCTCTCCACTGCTGTGTGTGTGATATTTCCCCCTATGATGCTACAGCTCTCCACAGGAAATGACACCAGAGGAAATGGCACAGGGCTTCTGAGTCAGAGGAGTTTGTTCACATGTAGAAACAATGGATGTTTGATTATCTTTAATATAATATTCTGACCAGATTCACTATTTTCACACCAACACTGCAGTCAGCCTCTGAATAGCTTAACTTGATGAGAAAAAAAACACAAAACAGGCTGAAATCAGGGTAACATTTTTTACATACATAACTGGAGAATATGCACTAACAACAACACCTGGATATCTTTGACGTGCTCTATAGTCCCAGTAATATAGTAGTTAGCATGTCTTCTGAAACAGATGATGTAGGTGGACTGTCATTGTGGGTGAAATTTAAGTGGGTCTCTGAAAAGTGCATGTGACTTTGCCAGTCTCTGGAGTATATGTATGTATGAAGAATCGCCTCCAGAAACACAGAAGCAATTGTGAAAGATGAAAATGGAGCTGAACTCTTAGAGCTGCTGGTGTCACTGTCAGCCAAGAGCCAGAGTCAACAGACAGGAAGTAACAAGACAAACCGTCTAACATCAACATTACAATGGTAAACAAACGCACTGACACCACGCAGGGTTGGCTCCAGAACAGATTAGACAGAGAGGGCATTAAGTATTTTTTTGCAAAGAACAAAAGCAAACAGGACATCAGCCAACACAAAATAAACAGCTTCCTGAAGTCCATGCCAACTTAAACACACAAAAAGCATTAAAATCGTCACAACAGTTGTTAACTTCAGCTCTAACAGCAGGAGAGAACAGAAATAAACTGACCTGACTTTAATGCATTAGCAGTACTTTATTCAGGTATTGCATATAAAAATATTCTGGTGCTCTTTAGTGAAAACCATGCATCACCAAAACATAGAATGTTCATTAACAAAAACAGCCCCAGGGTCTGTATCAGAAAGAGGGTTCAGCTGTTCACCCGAGGGAAAGTCTGTCTTCAGTTTCAGAAACACACATCACTTGACCTGGGGACCAGTTACTGTGGTAACGTACTCTGTAAACCTGACCTGAGGCCTGTACTACGAAACAAGTTCAACATACCCAGGATATCTTCTCGTTATCTGGCTTTGTTAAACAACCACAGTCTGGTTATCAACTCATTAAGTCAACACTGGATTTCCCGAGCACGTTCATGTGAAAGAGGCGGAGTTGTTAGTTAAAAGCGTTGTCAGAACCACGAGTAAGGTGCCTAATGTGATATGAAAAGTGACGCTGATAGCTGCAGGTCGAGAGGCGAGGAGAGAGTTAATGTCTGAGATCGATCTGACTGATATGATCACTTATAATCGCGGGAAATATTCAACAATGTGTGAAGATATAACAGACTGGAACTGTCGATAGGTGTTGATCTGATCGTCTGAAGTTAACCTGCCCGGAGCAGGTTAGCCGTTCAGCGTAAGTTACCATGGTGATTTACCCCGATAAGAAGTGAACCACTGTCGTAAGACTGAAAACCCAGAGTTAAACCTGAAGTTACCTCGCTAACTGCAAATCCTGCTTCGTAGTACAGGCCTCTGTTCATTGGCAGGTTTTCATCAATAAACCCAGAGTTTGCTATCGCTACATAGCCACTGTTAGCATTAACAGCTGTTTACTTACCAGTCTAGAAGAGACACTGTGAGTTCAGCATCAGATTTCATTATAATGAAATCTAATGTTAACTCTTGTTTTGCTTCTTTTACTGAAGTTACTATGCTAACAAGCTAACCCCACACCATCTTTTCAATAGTGAGTCACTGTAGCATCCAGTCTGCCCTCAGTCCACCATGAGAGGGTGAAGGAGTAGCACTGCCCGGAGTGTTCTAACCTTTTGTCTTGTAAATGCTACAATGGCTGAAGCTCTTGGCAAGTAAACAGCTGTTAATGCTAATGTTTTAGCAATAGGAAAAACATACATACAGCACCTTTAAGGTGACTGTTGGTGGTCAGTGAGGAGGGCACACTATTTTTGACCTCTGACCTCTGACCCCAAACAGGACAGAGGCCACAACAAACCGCAAACACGCAAATTCAGCAGCAGTTAAAGACTGTGTGTGTGTGTGTGTGTCCTGAAGGCCCTCTGAATGATCCCATCCGTCTTCCTGAGACACTGTGTTGTTATCACACAGCATCAGTATCCTGACTCTGTGTGTGTGTGTGTGTGTTGTGCAGGAACTGGTGTGCGTTTGTGCAGAAGCGTCTGGTAACGATGGCGGTGGTGTGTGGAACAGAGAAGTACACCATCAAGTCTCAGAGTCCCTGTCCGAGCGGGATCCCTGACTGTCAGCTGGTCATGTGAGTATACAACAATGCCTATATTTAAAGATATCTTAAGAGTTTGGTCTGTGGCATCAGCTCAGGCAGCCTCAGCAGGTCAGTCTGTCCTGCAGAATTATATCTTACATTTTCACTTCACAGATTCTTCAGTTCACCAGTAACTTGCCATTTTGAGTTATTTTCATGGAGGAAAAAGTGTTGGATAGATTCATAATCAATACTGAACAAGAGGAAATTGAGAAAGTGATTACATTTAAATATCTAGGTGTCATTTTGGATTTTCAGTTTAGGTTTGATGCCCTTGTTTCAGTCATTTTGCCAAACATTTGCTGCTTCCACCTTCTCAAATGCTTGGAGCTGCTGCTTGTCTTTGTTCCAAATGACAGTAAACTGATTATCTTTGGGGGTCGGACTGCTGGTTGGTCAAAACATGCATTTTGAAGACATGACCTTGTGACCTCTAGACTAAACTATCAATTGATTAATTGAGGAAATAATTGCAAAAAAAAAATAACATGTAATATTATTTTGTTCCTCCTCACAGGTTCCCAGGAAATTGTAGAATATAACTCTCCCAGATTACTGAGGTTACTGAAAATGTTTGGAGAATAAAGTGCAGTGTATTGGAGAAGTTTAATTTAGATGTAGAGCTGGAGTCTACCAACATCACTTTATTGAAGCCTCTGAGGTAAATGTTGTTAGAACTGACAGGAACAATTAATAAAGCTACCAAACTAAGAAACTGGAACTTTTCCTGAAATCTGATCCACAGTCTCAACATCCTGCTGATCTCATTTAAAAAGCTCATTAACTGTAAATTTGATTTTCCACATTTTCTCGTGTTAACATCAGCTGAAGGATCAGATAAACAAGCCGAGGAACTTATACAACTTATACTTAACTCTCGTTCAGAGAGCTGCAGAGTCTGTGAAGTTGGTGCTGCAACTTCTGGTGCAATGCAACGCACAAACTGTCTGATAATAATCATAATCGGTGAAGCTGTATCATTAAGAATAGATTAGTTTTATATTTAAATATCCTCACTGTTGAACTTTGTCAGATCGAAACTAGACTCTCCTTGATATCAGATTTCTCTAATGTACCTCATCTGTCAACAGAACGTGTCATAGGTGAATTTTGAGAGCAGCTGGACCAAAGTTACAGATTATGCCTTGCCTATGTTTTTTTCCTTGTTTAAAAAAAAGGGGGAATGTAAGGGATGTTATTGGATCTTTTGCGTGATAAACACTCTGGAGCCACAGCCACAAGTCTGAACCAGTTTTACAATATGTCAACAGTTGTTGCAAAGATATGAAGATCCCAACATGCAGTGCACAGATAGAATCAGAAGACGTAAAGCCTTCAAAAAATGTAGGATTTGTCAAGGCTGTGTGAAAACTGAGTCCAGTACAGACCAAAACACATCTAAAGTAGCACCACCAAAGCCACAGTAGTGACTTTTATAAATGTTGACTCAAACAAATGTGTCCTCAGCAGTGAAAACAGTACTTATAGCTTACTAAAGTGTGAGTATGTGTGTGTGTGCACAGGTACAAGCTGTCCACTCGGCCGGTCTACACACAGAAGCAGAAGATCCTCACCGCTCTGCAGTGGCGCTGCTGTCCAGGACACGGAGGAGACAACTGTGAGGACACAGGTAGGTCAGCAGAAGCATCACTGTCACTGTGGTAACAGTAGTTATGATACCATGGATGCAAGCAAAAAAGGGCAGAGGTCTCCTTGCTCCACATCTCACGTCAAAGCACTCAATAACACACTTGTTTGATTTTTATTCATTTAACAGGTCAGAACGTTGACCGCTGATGTGACGTTGTTTTGTTGATCTGCCTGGTGCAGGAAGTGAAAAGGATTCTATTATTATTATTATTATTTGCAGTGGTAGTAGTAGTAGTAGTAGTAGTAGTAGTGGCATCATATTAATCATATCTGTACTTTCCCACAAACAAACACCAGCTGTTGTTGCTGTTTGTGTTCTCTCTCTGTTCCGGTCTGTTTGGGCTGACCACACCTTGGTTCAGGTCTGACTCTTCTCAGGTCAGTTCTGGTTGGGTTTGGCTGTCTTAGATCAGGTCTCTCTTTTTTGAAAATTAGAGATGTAGAGCTGTGTGTTATCAGTGTAGCTATGTTATAATATCAATGAAGAGACACAGAGATGTGCAGCAGTCCAAGGCAATTCCAAATCATAGTAGCTGCTGCTGTCAGATAAGTGTAGTGGAGTTAAAAAATACAGTACTTTGCTTCTTTTAAAAAGCTGCCTGATCAACACACAATCGTGTTGCCTTCAGGCCATGTCTAAAATGTTGGAAATTGCAGTGGACAACATGAATGAGAAATACTAAACAAAGAGTTGGGGGTAAAGCACAAATAATGTCCTCAAGGACTTTTAAACAGTGAAAGGACTTTTAAACAGTGAAAGGAAGGATCCTGTACACTGTACTTTAGTGTTTCAGTATGTTTCTGAATAGAGGCTCTGGTTTTCCCCCTCATTCACTCTGTTCTATTTTTAATCCATTTACAAAAACAGCTTAACTTTGGTGTGTCGCTCAGGAACTTAATTTAGTCCAGATTTTCTGTTTGTGTGTATGTGCGGGAAACTGCCATGTTTATCAGATTTCTTAAGGAGGACGTCCTCTCTTCTGTTCTCAGTTTTTTCTTTTGTTTGTACTGAAACTCAGAGTTTATCAATGAAAACTTCCTCAAAGCCAAACAGAGATTTGTCCTTGTCCCCTCTCTCTGATCATGATGAGAATTTTTATAGTGGTTGAAGTGTCAAAGTGAAACTAAGTGTGAACATTTCACAACTTGTGAAACTCTGGAATAAGAACATACTGTGTGTCTGCCAGCACAACTTACGAGAAACTAGTCCTGCTTTAATTTCCAGGAGGTTATATCCATGTAATGATCTTTTCTCAGGTC
Source organism: Lates calcarifer (assembly GCF_001640805.2). Lineage (NCBI taxonomy): Eukaryota > Metazoa > Chordata > Actinopteri > Centropomidae > Lates > Lates calcarifer. The sequence goes on from NC_066848.1 coordinate 20,618,209, forward strand.
TCTCCAAAACACTTTCTGCCAACAATAATGCATGATTCAAAGTGGCTCTAATTGCCTTTGTGTGTAAAATGTGTTACAGAAATAAACTCGCCTTTCCTATGTTTCTGTTTAAAGCTTCTTGTGTTTGTCTCTGACAGTCCATGATCCTCAGCTGGATTCTCAAAGCTCGGCTCTGATTGGAGGATCTGGAGCAGAGACAGCAGAGCTCCGTACTCCAGGTATGATTACACCGCTCCTCCCCACACATGTAAAGTACTGTTCAAAAAGTAAAGTGAACTTCATCTTGCCACAGTCCTTCTGTGGATTTAGGATGTCTCTGTGTCCCCTGTCTCTTCACATTGTCCCAGACTGACCCTTAATGTTGAAATCTGGGCTCTTTTAGGGCAGGACTATCTGACTCTTTGTTCTCCTTGTCTCTGAGGATAGTTCTTTACGACTCTGGGAATCTGGTCCAATGAGACACATCCCTAAAGGTGTTGGTGAAGAATCTAAACATTAAAGTAGCCCCCCAAAAAAAGTTGATGCATCCATTGAGTCCACTTGCTTTTTTTAGTTGCCTCTTGTCTTAAAATGACTTTGATGGAAGTATAAAGACGGTGATAGAAACGGAGGGCCCAGCAACTCCGGACAGTGCGAGGCAGGGCAGTGTGTTTTTGTTGGCAACACTGATACTCTCGGCTCTGGTGTCAGGTGTTATGCCGAGAACTGACTACCTGCTGAGAACTGCATGCCTGCCGGGGGGATACTTACAACTAATGTTGAAACTTTCAATGTTATGTTGAGTTAACACCAGCTGACAAGACTGTCAGCAGCCCAGCAGGAGAGACACTCCATGGTACAGCAACATTTCATGACATATGACATATGCCAACTTCATGGTTATGAACAGTCTAATTTTCATATTGAACAGCCAAATCCGATTTGACACAGTAGTGCATCTTTAAATGTTGAGTTTGGTTTAAATAAAAACCACTTACACACAAAGTTCTGTGTATAAACATGTAAATAAGAGTCAAATACTATCCTCCTTCTCAGTCAGAAGTACTCCTGTAAATCCTACCTACCTGTAATTGACATTACAACAGCATTTAATGAGCCTTCACGGGGTCTTGTTTCCCTGATGTCTCTCATTGTTTGTCATCGTATTGGTTCCAGACAAAGCCTATTGTTATATCAGATTAGCAAAAATATTCTCAGAGATCCACTTTAATTATTACTGAGGTGAGGGTGAAAATTTATCCACAGTCCTCCAACTAAGAAAGTCTGTACGTAATTTTATGACAATCCATGGAATAGATATTTTAGTCTGAACCAAAATGGTGGGCCAGCTGACTGACAGTGCTTCATCTGGTGGTTTTCTGTCAGTGTGGCTGCAGTCTACTCAAAGGACAGCAGTCCCCTGGAGCAAAGATGAACTTTTTAAGTTACTTTCAGACTTTTCATGAAGTGTGCTGTTAGAGAGATGACCTCAGTCAAGCTTGAACATTTATATTGGAGGAGGAATAAAATATCCACCTGACATCTATCTGCAATCCAGCTTTTTAAAATCAGATCAGATTTTCTTTATCTCCCAGTTACCTTTACTTTCAGCTTCTGTGCCTGGGAACACACACACACACACACACACACCCTTCAGTCTCTTGGCATTAACAGTGTCGGAGTGTTCTGACTCATTCCTGCCTCTTCAACAAAGCGAGGAAGCTGTGAAGTGCAGAGAGACGCTCTGCTTCGATAAACCTTAGCTCAGGTCAGGAGAAGGTCCAACCACTCCCACCCACCTCCATCCCCTTCCACCCTCCTGCCCCCAGGGAAGAGGGTGTGGGCGAGCTGCTCCCATAGGACCCACAACGAAGGTCAGTCCCCCACCCCCCACATCCTCGACTTGTAAACACACAGTGACTCACACGCTGACAGGCGGGGAGTACGTCACTGTCCTGATGAGGGTTTGTTATCAGAGTCATTCTGTTAAACTGTACAGAGGTCAGAGGTCACAGCAGCCTGATAGCAGATGAAACTAATGTTATTGTGACCTAATAAAGTGAAGGAAGAGAGACGAGCTGAGGAAGGAGAGTGAACAGGAGGCTTATGTAGGTCGTAGGCAATTGGTTTGTTTGTTTTAACTTCAGCACAGCACAGGTGGGTGGGGGGTTGAAAACGTGAGCTCTGTGCAAATAACTATTGAACCTGAACCAAACCAAACCTTACCTCATGGTGGTGGCAGACGAGATCATGGAAGTCATTTTTATAACTGTGTTTTCTCTGACATTGTTGTCCTGCTGATAGGATGTCATAAGAAAAAGGGCTAACATATATAGACAATCAACCATTCACACTCACATTCATCACCTTTAGAATCAATTTAGAATCACCAGTTAACCTAACCTGCACGTCTTTGGACTGTGGGAGGAAGTCAGAGTACAGGCACAGGGAGAACATGTAAACTCCACACATAAAAGACCCGGGTGAACCCAGGACCTTCTTGCTGTGAGGCGACAGTGCTAACCACTGCACCACCGTGCCACCTGCACACTGAACAGTGTTTCCAAAAATAAACCTAAATGTTACTTCCATCAAAGCTTTGCAACTTTTAGGATGGTGTCACAGGAAATGCATATGTATCTAAGTTTGGTTGAAAACATGAATGTTTGAATCGTACAGATGGATGATGAAGTAGATTAAGCTGCAAATTTAAGTTTAAGTTTCTTTCCATGAATATTTCTTTGTTGTCCACATTAGGTTAAGTTTGGTTCAGTTTAGCCTCACATTTTAGTTTTGTTCAACCAGGAAAACTCTTTCAGAGGTTGGTGGAGACAAAGGTAAATTCAGCTAGTACTGCAGTACTGAAGCATACGTGCAGTGTACATGAAATATTTGTACCATGAGTGGCACTGAAAACTCTGAGAATCAAAACAGTTGATGTTTTTGGAAAGAATTCTGACTAAAATAGACCTTTGGCCTTTACAGGCTTGATTTAACAAAGAAAGACAAACAAAGAGGCCACACACACCTCGACATGGTACAGCCCGCTCCCACCACGCCTCTGATTGAACTGACTTCCTGTGCACTGAAGTCGATGTAATTAAATCATCAACACAACTGCAGCCCAGCAGACACAAGCTGGACACAATAACAGGAACACCTTCAAATACAACCGATGAGTCATCACCTCTGTAATGCAATAAAACTCAACTTTACAACCTCAACACAGATTAGATCTGTAACAAATTCTACAGGTATGTCAATCTTTGTGTCCACCTCCTGTACACAATGGAACATACTAATGAGAACATAAATTTCCTTTAGAAATTGTAGGTGGTGTCACTGCTGAAGTCTTTACAGCTGAGACATTCAGATCGTGCCAAGACCTTAACATATTGAGACTTGAGGAAATTGGATGTATGGCTGTAAAAAGCTAAAACTTCAATGTATTTTATTGGTCTGTGCATTGCCTTGCTGGAATATGTTGGTTTCCCAGCTCATCCGTCTGAGTCAGTACCCCTGCTCCACTGGTTCTTAGTCAAGTTAAAGTCAGTCTGAATGCAGACCAACATCCAACTGTGTCTGTCTGCCATTTGCTGCAGAGCAGGTAGGTTTGCAGTTTTTTCTCTGAGGACAGCTGCAGCTGAAAACAACACCATGAGAGCAGTGAGAGTGAACCAGAACAGTCAAGTTGTGGTCCTGACAGATAAACAATGAACTTAAACTCACTATAAACCTCCATGAAGCCAAAGGAAGATGTAGATTATTCAGCTGATAATTCATAGAGACTCCTTTCACACACTGTTATTTCATAAACTGGTGTTTTAAAAGTGATGATTGTAGCTGTTTTGAAATCAGAGCAGCGTGCAATGCGTGCAATGCCCAATTCACTTTTTCCTTTGCCTTCACTTTTAAAGGCAAAAGGAATGTGAACTTATGGCGTCACTACAGGAAAAATCAGCAGGAAACAAAGTAGTTTGGATTCAAACTAAGGAACAAGAATGTGTGAATTATATTCCATAGCATGTGACCTGCCATTAGTCAAGATATTTATCAGCAGACCAAACACCGACTCCTTTTACGAAGCTTGTTCAAGGCGGGAATGTTGCACCATTATTCCACCTTGTTGTTTTGTATAAAAGGTATGTATGGTTTTGATAAAGATAAAAACCCCCAAAAAGGCAGCTGACCGCTGGACAACAAAAGGGCACACCAGTGCAGTCAGAAATACAGTTTTTAATGTGAAAAACCACAAAACGGCAGACTCCTGGGTCACACAGGGAAGAAACAGGTGCTGCAGATTCTGGCCTCAACCTGACCCCCATCCTTGTCCCTACAGTCTCCACCCCTACCATTCTCCAGTAGAGGGTACCTAAACATCACCACAGTAACTCCCACATAAAATAGTGTCATCTCTCTATACCCAGTGCACCTGACTGCTGGCTGACAGGGGAGAAAGAAAGTACATAATAAACTGAGAAGAAACAAACTAAGGCCAAACCTAACAAAACCCCCTATAACCACTCCCCTCTCTCCTCCCTGACAACTTGGTTCAGCCTAACAAGGTCATTGACATTGGCTGGAGTCCTGTGGTTGCATGTTCATGTGTGCATTCCATGAACACAGAGGTTAGCAGGATCTTTCTAAATGAAATACATGACATAACCAAAATAAACTCCCTGTATTAGTTCACAAAGACTACCAGCTCCCTCACAAGGTACAAAGACTGAATGGGGGGATATTATTGCTCCACCTTTAAGCCAGCAGCAGAGGTAATCGCAGAGCCGAATCTGCGTCTGTGTAAAAGAGAAGAACCAACATGGTGGAACAGACACCAAACAGCACAGAGACTGGTCGCATGACACGACTTTGTGTGCTTCAATGTAAACCCGTAAATGTGGCATAATCAGGGTTCTTCTTAATGTAATATAGTGTGATGTCTTCTATCTTTTCTGATTGAAAAACTTAAAGGTTAAAGAGTTACAAAATGCCGATGGAAACAGAGTTAATTTCCCTGCAGTGCTTCCTCCTTCTGCTTCTTTAATCTCCAGTGTTGCAGATGCAGCACTCATGTATTTCTGCCATGAACCCTGACCACAGGTCACTGACACGGAGCTCCTCGTCCCTGCTGTGATTCTGTCACTTACTGAGAATTTAACAATGAACTTAGCCGAGAAATCCCCAAATACATCAGCCTGCTTCCCATCAGCCCCTGTGTCTCACCCTCTACCCGTCTGCCTGACTTCCTGTTCTCCCTCTTCCTCAAATTCAATGATAATGTATTCATTATTTATACAAGGCGAATAAGTAGGATTTATCTTTTGGGAACCGTGCAGCAGATGTTGAGTGAAAACTCTGATCTGCTGGTGGGTCTAGAGGAAAGGTCAGGGAATCACCAAATTCACAGTGATTCATATTCTGGAAACGATGAATGTCTGTGTGCGTTTCAGATGTGCAGGCACAGATCCAGCAGCAGCAGCAGCAGCAGCAGCAGCAAGGCGACCCGAACCGCGAACAGAACGACTACCAGGTGCCCACGAGCGAGCTGAACGATGCCAGCTACCCGAGCAACCAGCATAACGCCACGCACCCTGCACGGGACCCAGGCCACGCCCCAGACCCCCATCTCACGTCACGCCAAGCCACAAATACGTACCCCCACCAACACCCCAACCACCACCACCAACAACAACAATACCACCGGCAGCAGGGACATCATCTTCCTGGTGAGTTTTGGTCAAATACAGAAAACTGTAATCTCAAACTGCAGAGTATCAGTATGAGTTTCCATAAACACAAGTTCAGAATCTCTGAATTGTTGTATGATGGGGGTCCATCACATTAGTACGCTCAGGGTCTGCATGTGCAAAAGTTTGGACGTTTTACTAAGTCAGTACTTGGACTTGCGTACAACTGTACTCTGTAGCTGTTTGTGTTGACTTTACACTCAAACAGCTGCTGTAACAGAGACCTCTGTACGATCATCAAGGTGTGTGTGTGTGTAGGCAGGCGACTGTCTCACTATTAATCCTGATGTCTCATTCACATCCTATGATGGAACTATAACACTGAATGGGCTCAAATCAGTCATAAAAACACACACTGAGCTCCATTCCTCTGCAGTGACACCTCCGGTAGCAACACACATAAACACACTCACATGACAGAAACACACTTCCGACGCAGGAAATCCTCTCTTTCTTCTGTATCATATGTTGTGTGTGTGTGGTGGACTATAAGATGACCGCTTGCATTATATTATACCTCCTGTGTCATCAGACCAGCATTTGCATTACATCACACACTTCCTCTGCCCTGTACGGCGCTTGTTTGGGGATCAGCCTCGCTCTCAGTTCCCACAGTGCTCTGTTCTCTATGACTTTTGACCTCAGTGCCCAGTCAGCATTACATCATCCTTAAAGGAACATGCTGATGTTTTTATATATATATATATATATAAGCTCTTTTACACCTTCCATCCCTCCTGCTCATGTTCCATCTCATCCATCTGTGTTTAGATTGATCTCCTTCCTCCCAGACAGACGTTGGTTCCACGTTGTTTATTTATCAGACTTCCCCAAGTACATGTGTACAAGGAATTTGTTTTGGTTTCTACAAATATAAACCTGTTGCGACAGTAGAGAGCTGGGATTGTTCTGAATCACTTACGCTGCGTTTAGCTGCTGTGGGAAACGCTGCCATGTGAAGCTGCTGAAAGGCTTTGCAGTCATTCTGGTGAAAGTAGCACTGTTGAGCAGTGAGTACTGTTGTTGTCATTTGCTTGTAGTTGGCAGAGGTTTCTTTGAAAGAAGAGAGCAGCTGCGGCCACCATGAATGAAGTGGACTGTTACAGCCCATGCCCATGTTACCACTGCAAAGTGCACGTGTTGAGAGATAATGGAAAGCAGTAATTAATATTTGTTCAGCATGGAGACATTCCCCTTAGTAAACCATGTTTATTCAGTCCTTTAATCATCTTCAATCCTGAACCGTCCTTTAACGCAGACTGTGAAGACTCTGTTCAGTGAGCAGCTTCTTCAGTCTCTTTTTTCTATTTTGTGTTCTAACCTGTTTGGAGCAGTGCTGTCTCTGTTTCCCTCCACGGCTCATTAAAGTGTCGTCTTACTTTTTAAGTGCGACGTTTACAACAAAACGTTAGAAGAAGCAAACAGAGCCACAGTTGTGTAACAGACGTCGTTTTGTCCGAACGGGAAGTCGACTCAGTGCGACTTCGTAAATCACGCTGACAGTCATTAGATAGAAACACAGCCAGCTGACAGGGGTGTGTTTGATTTCAACCTCCAAGCACCCTCACTGCACTACCCCCCCCCCCATGCAGCTGGAGTCTGAGGTGACCTGGAACTTCCTGTCGCAGTGTGGCCTCACTGTACCGTGACCTTTGACCTCTCTGTACCCCGCAGCATGTGGGAAAGGAGACTTTGGTTTCTTGAAATGAAAACAGGTTGTGATGAAAGAGGTATGTGTGTGTTTAAGGTGGTTGTGTCTGGACTGTGTCTCCAGAGGAGAGCGACAGCAGTGACCTGAGGCAAACACAAACACGTTTGTATTTCTATACCTGTGAGGACCCGTAATACATTCTTTAGCCTCTAACCTTAGACTGAAACAAAACCTAACATAAACCTTAAAACCAAGTCTGAACCCTCAAACAGCTCTTTGAAGAAGTGAGAAACATTCCTTACTTTCTAGAAAAACTCGTCACCTTCCTCTCACTTTCCAAAAAATATCTCAGCTTCCAAAAAATGTCCTCACTTTCTCTGAAACATCTTTGTTCTTTAAAAAATTATCTTGTCTTCTTGACGATTAACTCACGTTTACCAGAAATGATTTTACTTATTTATCTATTCTTACTTTGGTTATGATAATTATCTGCTGATGGTCTGGGTACAGTAAGGATAAGACCATGTTCGTTTTGTTTTTCCATCCAGTTCTCAAAAAGTTGATTTGACTGAAATCTGGTGGATAGTTCTGCAGAGTGTAATGTTCAAACTGAAAGTAAGGAGACTGATAAATAGCAGGAAATGTAAGCACTGTTGGGTTTGTTTCAAACCCCAGGAATAACAACAACATGCAGGATCAGATGGATCCACTTGAGCCCAGAGGCGGCTTGAACCTCCGGTGTATGAAGCCCAGCTGGAGGACAGGCGGCGACCCATGGTCAGTGTGTGCTCTGGCTTCGCTCTGTCAGCCGCTACAGAACCAACAGAAACAAACTGTGAAATCTCATCTAATCTTTGAGCATTTCACCTCCTGGAAACACAGCTGGTATCATATCTGTCTCTGAAGCCCACTGAACCTCTGTGGGAGCCCCGCTGCGTATCAGCCAGCTACATCAGCATCAACAGCGGTGTTTTGTTTTTTTTTCAGAGGCAGAGAACAGAAATGGCAACGGAGCCGTTTTTTTCTGTTTCCCTGTGGGATGGTTTTCCAGGCGGAGGGCTGTGGTGTATTTGTAATCCAGTCTGGAAACTGTACTGGTTCCATTTTAGAGAAGAACAACCAACTGCCAGTCCCCAGGGAGCCATTATTCACCAGGGATGTGTGTGTTTTTGTGAGCTCTGTAATTAAGATTAACTTTGTGTTTTTGTAGTAGAGAGGAGAGCGTGTGTGGGTGTGAGAGAAGCGTTTCATGATCATGTCTTTATTTTAGCACTCTATTTCCCAGAGGAAGAGTAGTAATAAATTTAGTCATCTTCTGTTTTCTAGAGACTGAAAAGAAAAAAAAAACCTCTCTGTCCTCCTTGGAGCTACATACAACATTAAATTCCTCATATAAAAGAAATTGTAATTGTAATTGAATGACTTTATTCAGCAGTAGATGGGGTGGATGACAGTGCCCTCCCATACCCAGAAGCCCCTGCAGTCCTCCCCGTTCCTCACATGATGGCCCTGGTCATGTCCCAGCTGCAGCCAATCCTACAGGGCTTCAACCACTCTCTGGAGCACCTGAGCCGGCAGGTGGGGGACCTGGCCCGCGATGTGGCCCAGCTGAAGAGCAGCCAGCGGGAGGCGGAGCTGCAGGCGGAGCCCCCGGAAGAACCAGAGCTTGACGAGGCTGTGGTGGAACATGCCAAACTGGACGACGTGTTTCAGCACATCAGGGAGGTCCAGGGGCAGATGGAGAGTCAGCGGACAGACATGGAGGACAGGCTGCACTCCCTGCATGCAATGCTGCACTACAACTTCACCAGTTTCAAGACCGACATCGACATGAAGCTGAAACGCCACCAGAAGATCCTGCAGGTCAGTGAACAAGCATGGTAAAATAATGATAATTGTTATTATTATTATTGGTATTTTTAACTGACAAAATGATTAAACACTCCTCACAGCTATTAGCCTTTGTCCCTGATCTTAGGTCAGCCTTCAGGCAATGAACACCACACTGACTGAACTGAAGCTGGACCAGGATCAGACCACTGAGATGCAGCTGGATGACCACCTCTCTTCTCCTTCCCTGCCTCCGCCCTGGCCGCCGCAGCCCTCAGACTCCTCGGCACTCTGGAAAGCCATTGAACAACTGGACAACATGGTGGTCAACAACACGGTGAAGGTGGGTCGATCTAAAACACATTCATCCTGTTTGCAGCCACTGTTGGCTGTGATCAGAGCTCTGCAGGCAATGCAAAGTGCAGTGAACTAATCAATTACAGAAGCTGCAGTGTTCAGCCACAGTCTTAATGCTGGACAGAAAAAACAAACTCCATGATTTATCTATTCTTAGAGTCTCATCAATAGTGGATCTGGAGAAACGATTGTAGGTGTCATTAAAATTTAAAGTGAATCCTCTGAGGATTGGATCAGGATCTAATGTGAAGTTCTACCTGTTGATACTTCCTCTGTATAAGTGGAAATTTGATCCAGATGGAAACAAAGAGAAAACAAGCACAAGAGGTGACCATCCTCTGGGGATCATTAGAGCGCCCAAAGTCCTGGAAAAAAATAAGTGTACCTGGAACCTGGACCAGAGAAACTCACAGTGAAAACAAAAATAAATTTATCACAAATGAACTAAAAAGCAATTATTTAACTTATGTCTATGTAGGATTCAGCAATTTTTGTTTAAGAAAATCTGCTTTTGATCAAAATCTTCTAAGGACCAAATAATATTTGCACAAATTACTGGATAGCTATTAGATGATATTATAAAATAATATTTTGTGTGCTCAAATGTTATTTCCTTTTTTTGGATGTCTCTGGACCAAAGTAATGGACTTGGACTTAGCAGTAAAATCAAGGTTAATACTCAATTGCCCCCCCCAAAAAAAGAGAAAGAAATACAACTTGAAAATCCAGACTGATGCTTCAGAACACAGGGAGTATTCAGTTTAACCTGCAGGGGCCTTTTTTTCATGTTTTGTGGCTTAGACTCATACACACAAAAACACACTTCAACCTTCAAGATCAAGAGTTACTCATGAAGCTGTAAAGGGGAGGTTCACAAAGATGGGATCCTTTATGAACTATGATCCTTTATGAAAGTCATCTGTTATAAGACCATCTCATAAATACTTCATCACATGTTGTGCAGGTGACCGGGCTGATGGAGGACGTGGAGGTGACCTCAGGGGACACCCAGCAGCTGAGGCGGGACTTTAAGAAGCTGGAGAAGCAGATCAACCAGACTGCCCGCAACTCTCAGGTCCTGTTCATGGAGACGGGGCTGGAGGTGGAGGAAGCCAAAGTGGGGATGCAGAGGCGGATGGAGGAGCTAGCGGGGAACCTGACTCAGCACGCCAAGCAGCTGCAGGAGGTGGATGTGGACATGGACTACCTGTACACTGCCTTCTACCAAAACTTCTCAAGTGGAGACTGCGACTGCAAGGGGCTGAAGGCCGCCGTGGCTGGCCTGGAGAGGAGCGTGGCCAACGTGACGATGCTGGCCAACGAGAACAGGTTAGCCCTGGATGAGAACAGCGAGGGAGAGGTGGGGCCGTGGGATGGGGCCAGCGACTGGGAGCCAGCAGTGGAGGCGCTTCAACGTAGCCTCCAGCAGGTATAAATAATAAAACCTTTGAACAGTTTTCTACTTCTACTCACACACTACTCTGCTCATTTTTTCTTTAAACCTCTGAAGAACTGCTGACAACTGAGCAACAGTGGAGGAAGACGTAAAAGTATAAGATCCATTAAAGAAGTAAAAGTATTCATTACTCATTATCCATGAAGAAGGGTTCATTTGATGGTGTTGTATCGTACACACTGATCAGCCACAACATTAAAACCACAGACAGGTGAAGTGAACACTGATCATCTCATTACAATACAATGTTCAAACTTTGACATGTATCACCCACCTTAACAGCGTGACAAAAGCACTCCCCAATGGCAGGGCCTCCCCCAGCAGGACAATGCTCCCACCACACCACAAAAATGAAATGTCTTGCTCAGAAATGTCTTGAGGAACATGACAAAGGTCCTGATCTGTGGGACCTGCCTAATACTGTTCAAGTCCACTTCGTGCCTCGAGCTCTGATCCATTGGGGCATGGACACAGGACCTATGGGGGTGGTGTCCTGTGGTGTCTGGCATTAGGACATTGGCAGCAGAACCTTTGTGTCCTGTGGGTTGTGGGGTGGGGCCTCTATGGATCTGACCTGTTCCAACCCATCCCACAGTTTCTGGATCAGATTTTTGAGTCTGTCTTTTAAAGAAGTGGGAACCATTGGGCTGGGAGCCGAGAGCCCAAGACAGAGTAGGGAAATTAGAAAGTGTTGAGAGGTGGACTGACACAGAGAGTCGATCTGAGGTTGCAGTTGTGATTTGTTACAAAAAAAGTATGGAATAATTCTGACCTTATCCTTAAACTAAACACATGGTTGTTTTCTTTCTCTCATTCTCATCTTGTAGGTGAAAGAGTCTGTAGCCTCAGAGCAGAGCAGGACCAGGGCTCTGGACCACAGGCTGACCCAGCTGAGCAGCTCAGTGACTGTCAGTCTGGCCGAGGTCTATGGCCTGAAAGAGACTGACAAAAAGCTGAGTGACGAGATGGTACACCTGTCCGGCTCCTTTAACTCTCTGCTGAAAGACGCCATCCGACACAGTGATGTGCTGGAGAGGCTGCTGGGGGAGGAGGTGCTGGAGTTCCTGGAGTGGCCCAACCATGACCAAGAGGCCTACTCCATCCAGGTCCTTAAGGAGCAGCTGAGGCAGCTGGAGGAGCAACTGAAAGGACACAACCAGAGCATCACATCACTGCTCACCAACAGGCCAGGTACGAACTACCAGGAGGGAGATGTAAGATGAAGCAGAAGGAGCCTCAGTTTCTACTTTAACCATCAAACCTGCAGAGGCCTCAGTTTCAACACCATGGTGTAATGTTTTTTTTCCCCACTCCATAATCTCTACTCTTGCTAAATTCACTCCTCTCAGTTTTACCTTGTACCATGCACAATCTATGGAGCTCGTACATATAATACAACACCATCAAAAGGTAAATTTACTGTTGAGTCCCAGCAACAACAAGGATGTATCACTCTCCAACAGCTCATTAGCAAAACACTGGCCATGTTCTAAATCCATACTACATATGTCCTACTACTATTATTTGCAGTTAGTATAAAAAACAACTACTACTACTAACAGGAAACAACATTGTAATGTCACTGAAAACTAATGTTCACAAACAGACATAATCCAGGTGTGTGGTATTTATGTTTTGTTTTCTGTGGTGTTCATTGAGCAGTTTAACACTGTACACATTTTTCAAATTTTCTACAGCTGCTCCCTTTCCTCTGTGCATTGCATCGTGGGAGAACGGTACCCACCAGAGCATTCAAAAATTTGACTATGGTTAATTCAGTTACCTTTCTAGTAACTAAACTTAACACTCAAAACCTGGAGGAAAGACACCCAGTTTATCGGAGTGACTCTGAGAGTGTAGTCGTACAGACAGGAGGAATGATTTCACAGACCAACAACTGATTTAACAAACATATGTGAGTATGTAGAGTATTGTGCTAGAATAGACTTGATTAAGTCCTATAGCAACATCTGGTGGCAGCTCTTAGAACTACAACACAGTACATTTGTATCTTCGCTTTTGAACCAAATTCTCAGCTTTACCACCAGGAGAAATCGGACTTATTGCATTAACGTTTTATTGTAAATCAGTGTATTTAGTAGTTAATAAACAGTTTAATAATGTATCAGCGACACTTAACTCCTCCTGTGGACACCCATAAACAGAGGCTGCAAATTTTTTAAAAAGTTAATGGATCACAATAAAATTTAACATCATACTCAACATTATTAAACACTTAAAATGTCCTTATAGCTTCTACCATATACAGCATATGCTGGTATAAGCATTCTTTATATTATTATTAATCTATTATTTGCATTATTAATGCTAAATAGGAGGGTAGTAAAGTGGAACAATGTTCAGTTTATTCCTGGTGTTGTCATATGCTGGTTTCCACACCTCCACTTACTTAGGGTGGGTGTTGTAATATTGCAACAATATTGGCTGCTTACCTTTGTTACTTTACCAGTCTGTCTGGGAGATGTCCTTAGGTGACCTCAACTGGTTCCTTTCACGTGTTTCAGATGTCAGTCACTGGTATCAGTGATCTATGGCTCATGTCCATAAATGAGGACTGTGACTAAAATGAGTCTATTCAACACACAAACAAAGGAATTAGGGAAAAACATTTGGTTTGCACAAGTTTTCAAAGCACAAATCTTTACTTGAGAGGGAAAAAAACAAAATGTATCCTAACACCTAGTGACTTCTGAAGCCTACAAACACTAGAGCTAGCTTATTTTGCTTGTATTTGCACCAGTAAAATTAAACTTAGTTTTTCCTGTTTGACTCATTCTGGTCCCAGGTGGCAGAGAGGAGGTAGCACCTAATGACCAGCCTTCCTCTCCCTCTCACCCCGACCCTGATGAATGGCTTCCTGGTGGCATGAGTAGGAGCAACAGTGGCGTGCCGGCCAGGGAGCGACAGCTTCTACTCCATCCTGAAGGGAGGCATCTGGAGCACGGATTAGACGGCAGCGATCTGTGGAACCTGGAGAAAACGGTGGAGGAGCTGGGGCAGAAGGTGCTCCGGCTGGCCGAGAAGCCCTGCCCCTGCCCCAACACCTCCGCTGAGCGGGAGGTGCTATCTGGTGGTGTGGACACCAAACTGCAGGCAGGAGGTGATGTGGCTAAAGAGAGGGCTGGAGGAACATCTGAGGATGTTCAAGAACGTCTTCAGTAATGCCGATGTGCTGGCGGGGTCCGACGCCACACTCGAGCTCGATAAACTCTGGCAGCTGACTGAAGAACAAAGATGGGAAAAAAGAGAAGCAGAGAGGAGGAGGAGGAGGAGGAAGAAGAGAGGGATCAGGAAGAGGAGCAAACCATCGCAGCAGGAGGGACTCATCAGGTGAGTGTAGGACACAACATGTTCATATTCTGATTTTAAATTTATCTTCAATTTTTCTTTGAGGTTTGTTCTTGCATGTTTTCGAAGTTAGCTTTACCTAACTATACCTAGCTGCACGGGCATTGTAAACTGCTTGTTTCAACTTGTGCTGTCTAATACCTAATACAGAGAGACAGCTACAAAGCTGCTGAATTACTAAACAAAACATCTACAAACAAAGTGTTGCTCCTTACAAATCCTCCTTCTCTCTCCAGGTGTTGCCCCTGTCCCGTCCAGCCTATCAGAACTCTCTCTGCTGTTCGTGGCTGGATCTCCTCTGAGCGTCTCAAACAGCATCCTCATGTTTGAACCGTCTCTGAACCAGAGGCACTTTTACTCAGACACTGGCACCTTCGTAGCTCCGGTGGACGGGATCTACCTGTTCATCCTCACCTTGGACTTGAGGCCGGGTTCTGCCCATGTGGTCCTGAGGAGGGGATCGGGCGGACCTCTGGTGTCTCTACACCGACGGGAGGTGACAGAGGCGGGGCCGGCCACAGCTGTGGGCCTCCTGCCGCTGAGGGAAGAGGAGGAGGTGAGGCTGGAACTGAGGGGAGGAGAATGGGCGGAGTCAGAGGACAATGTGTTCACTGGGATGCTGCTCCACCAGACCCCCTGAGGATGCTGTGGACCAATCGGCTGACCACTGGAGGAAAGACACTGATAAGAGACTCTGGGAGTGGCAGAATCACAGTTTCAGAATTTGAATTGAAACACTTTTAAAATGAGAATTTAACATCTGCTGAATTCCAGCTGGTGGAGGCTTCTAAAAGCACCTTACAGTATCACAAATGGAATCAAACCCTTGACCCTTTAACCACCTGTCAGTTAAATCTGTGGACAGCAGATTAGTGCTTTAGCTCTACAAATGTCTCCAGCTCTAACCTTGAGAGGCAGCCCTCCAACTTGTCAAGCTAGAAGAGGTGTGCAGGAAACTTCAAGATAAAACTGAGTCTTCGCAGTTTTCTTCTTTCTCTCTGCTTCAACTTCCACCCCAAATCCAAGCATGTGCTTCACCGTTTCAGTGCATGTCTGTGTGTGGGTGGAGCTGGAGTCAGGATGTGGCTATCTTACTTTAGCATGAAACATGGAAGTAGCTAGCCTAGCTTATCGAGCATATTTTCAACGTATCCATCCACCCAGTACTTCAGTGCAGTGTCACTGGCCACAGCACAGGTTGCCAGATATGGTCCAAGAACACAGGTTCTATTTTTCACTTGCTGTACCAGCTCTTTGACAAGAAATAGTTTCAGAACATTAAAACCACAAATTCTGGTTTTACATTTCTGGTTTTGTTAAAGTGAAACAACTGTGATACAGTTTAGATGGCCACATTTTCTTTTTGTTTTTCTTTTTTTTTTATCTTTGGATACAGCCTATAGTATAATGGGCTGGATGTCTCCCCCCTTTATGCTAAACTGAGCTAACCATCCTGACTCCAACACCAAAAACCCTTAACCATCACATTACTTACCTTTTGCAGAATGAAACTCCAATGTGTTGATGGCCTGGAAGGGACAGATCAGCTACCATGAAAATATTAGAACTCCTAAGTGTTCTGCTTCTGCCATACTCGTCTGACTGATCACAACACAACCTGCTTTCAACCATCATCAGTATTTCATTGATCTGGTTGGCGTCTGCTGACTGTTACACTTAACTCTCGATTGCAGGTGTGCTATTGACCCTGTGCAGTCACTTCAACCTTAAGTCTTGACTAATCATCAGCTTAAAAACCTGACCACAGATCAGCTACTGCTGCTTCTATCTGAGGCTGAGGAGGGTTAAAACGTCTTTACATCAGTGTGCATCCGTAAGTGAGCTGAGCTTCATCTATTAAAGAGTCAATGAAATTATGAACAATTTATGTCAAATGTTGTTTAACGTGTTTTTAAGGGAAGTTTTACTTTACATATTTTACACAAAGAAAATAATTGTATGTAAAGTCACCTATATGTGTAATGTTTGTAAAGTACCAGTATAATTATGTAAAAAACAGAGTGGTATATATTTATATAAAGGAACAGCTGAGCCGTGTATTTGGAACTGAAAATGGTGTGAGCAAAGTGACGAACGTGTTTTGATAGAAGTGAAAACACCTTTGTCAGATGAGAAAAAAAAAAACACTTTGTCTAAACTATCACCAGCCTGTGATTAATAAAAAGCTTTTATCTACAAGAGTGGCTGTCTGATGTTACAACACTGCAAACACAGAGGACTGATACAGATTCATTTGTTCTTGTTTTGAATTGTTACTGTTTCCTGATTTCCTGTTAACTGACTGTCAATGAAGTTTTAGGGCTGAAACTTTTTCTCTATTTTCTCTATTGATTGATTGATCAGTCATTTTATCTATAAAATGTCAAAATAATGATGACAATTCCCTAGAGTCCAGTATGACTTTTTCTGCCATTATCAGTCTAAAATATTCACGTTACTGTGACAGAAGACAAAGAAAAACAACAAATTAGAGTTAAGTTGAAACTAGGAGCTGTTTGTTTGATTAACTGTCGAAGTCTTCTATCAGTCATTACCAAATGAAATTACTAAGTTTCAACTCTGATTGTTTTAGTTGTTTTTTGTAGCGAGTTACATATTCCAGAATTGGAGTTACAATGTAAAGTTTGTCTGATGGTGGTGCTAGAGAAAAGATCACAGGCTCATTAAAATCTACAGGGTTCATCCTCTGGGGAGCATCTAAATAATAAGCAGTTAATTTAATCAACAGCTCATTTGTTCTGACCTAAGAATTTTTTTCATAAATGAGTTCTTTTATTATAAGGTCATTAGATCTTTATGTAGTATCAGGCCATGCTTCTCCACATGTCATACTCACATGTTATTTACAATTAGCAAGAGTTCATTGTCTGTTTCTAGGATGGCTGTGTAGAGAGCCATAACAAAAAGCCTGTATCTCCTACTCCCATGGTCAGTTAGTCTCTTAGTGGTACAGGGGTAATGAGGGAATACAACATGACTTATGTAAAACGACTCTTTGTTTAAGATTATGCATTCAATAGAATCTTCACACATGTAGGGATGTGAGTCTGTGTCGTGTGAGGATACCTGGGGTTTAAATATGCCCTGTTCGGGACAGCCTTCAGAAGTGGATGGCAGCATACCTCTGTTCCTCTCGATGCATCGAGCGTCAATAAAATGCCTCTGCTTAAGCCATCTGGGCCCCAGAATCTAAATCTCACCAGGACAAAGAGAACTCACAGTTGGATGAAGAGGAAAGTTGGGAGTTGTGAGAAATAAAACGCACAGCAGATTATTTCAGCTGCTCCTCCTCTGAGTGCTGACGACTTTATTGCAAAAATACAGAATCTTTCCGTCAGCACAGCATGAAAACACAAAAGGCTGAGAGCTTTTTCACAGCAGACACGTCGGCTCATCTGAGCAGGGAAAGCACAGGTGGAACTGATAACATCAAAAACGACCGCGCTGCTGTGACAAGTCAACATGTCTGCTGGGAAAAGTTCTACTGAATCAGCAGGAAAAGAAATGTGAACATCTCAAATGACCAAGTCTCTGTATCTGAACACAGACCACACTCTGCTCAGCTGTTGTATGGGAAACAAAATAAAAACTGAACTAATCTGAACAGATTTTTTACCAGCCATTCATGATGTTATACTTTCTCTCTTTGGTTTAAATTTCTTAGTCTGTCAAACATTCAGACTCCAAATCCATCACACCCGTTTGACTAAAGAATCAAAACTCAAACATTACTAATGCATGATAAATGCATCAGGAAAATCCAACAAACATATGAAGTCAATTCAGGCAAAAACACTTCAAACTGTGGTGAAGTTAAAGGAATCAGCTGAAGGATGTCACAGCAGGTGAGCAGCTTCCACAGTAAATGTGATGATTTGCTACTAAAATAAAAATCTAAGACACTCTAAACTTGTCCTTAAACATTTTAATCATCTTATCATTTCTGTTAAGTCTACAGTGTAGAAAAATAAGCATCAAAAATATACCAAAATCAACAAAATAAAATCTGGTGAAGCAAAAAAAAAGCCAAAACACGAACTTTGACATGATGAAAAAATAACTTCATTTGAATTACTGACACTTTGTGTTGCATCTTTACTATAATCAACTCAGGTCTGGTCTGAAATGCAAATTTCAAAGTTGAATTAAAATCAGGTTTTATTGTGAAAAGGTGATATTCTGTCAAACAGCAGATGAGAGCCTCTGTTTGTACCAACATCAGGGCTGCAACGAAGGGGATGTTTTAAGGAATCGATAAACATTATTATTTCACATTTAGCTCCTTATTAATATAAGTGACTAGTCATCGTAATTATCAATATCTTCAGTAATCTGCAGGAAAATAATGGGTGAAATAAGTCAACGTTTCCCAGACTTCAGACCAGACTTGGGTTTCCTTGTTTTAACTCACCTGGAGCACCAGGTGAGTGGGGGTCAGCACTTCTAGCAGAATTCCCCTGGATTCTTGGCAGTAGGACACAAGGCTTTCAGTCTGTTCACAAACAGCATTCTTGATTTTAAGGTGTTCCTTCATAATCTACCAAACCAACCTAATGTGGTCTGAGTAGAAACACAAGAGAAGCTCCTCCCTGAGCGATGGGAGAGATGTCGAAAGAAATCAGCGACAAGCAAAAAAAGAAAGAAATCTATCTTCAACACTTGTGAAGTGCACTAAATTAGCATTAAATGCAGTCGAGTCACTGCACTAAAAAGGATCTGCATATATCATCATTACAATAAATGTACACCAAAGTCGAGTGATTCTCTCAAGGCTATAATACGTCTGAAAACATCATGCTAAATATTAGCTGCAACTCTGTTAAAATAAAAGCTTTAGTTCTTCATCTAAAATCCTCTAACAGGCTCTGAAATGACAGAAATCAGCCTCATGTACAAGTATAAGAAGGCTGGACATCCCAAACAAGGTGACTAACTCACTTTATAAAATTAGATCAGGTCTATAGTAGAGTATACTCAGGTTAGGCAGGTAGAATAGTTTAGTTAATCTATGCACAACTCAGTCTGACAAGCCTACAAAAATAAATAGAGGAATAAGTTGAGTGGATTTATAATCAGAGGTCCTCAGGGAGTCTGAAGGAAGGAACTCCCTCAAAAGTTCCTTCTCTATTTCCTGTCTTCCTGTCATGTCTTGTGTCCTTCACTTCCTGTGTCGATGCGAGCAGCTGTGAAGGTTCAGCCGCTTCAAGGAACCTGCTGTCTGTTCAGCTGCACACGCTGCAGTCAGATTGAACACATTTTCCGTACTAATGAATCATTTAGTCATTTTTACTCCAGCCTGACTGATGGCACATTTTTCAGAGTGGCCAATGTTAATTTTCTCTCAAAACAATCCACTTTAAAAAGCGTAAAAAATAAACTTCTGGTGACGCGGTTTCAAAACAGTTTTTTCTTATTTTGTTAGCAGTTCAACAGACAGCAGGTTAGCAGCAGCGTCTGTATGGACTGATCACACGGACCTGCTGTTCATCACAAAACTTGGCTTTTCAATCTTGTCCAGAGTTCATCATCCATCCGTCATCTGCCAGCTTTTCTCCACTATCCTGCTCTGTATTAGGGTGCTTTATCTCGATTAGAAATATAAATGTGCTTCAATCCAGCAGACATTCATAGACATATACTGACTGTAGGAGATCTGTCTGTGTGATATTGTTCGTTTAGTGGTCTTGCTGTAGGCGTCCAGATGGGGGCTGGGAGGGACAAGGCAAGGTGGGTTCTGAATGTGAATGTGTGTTGTGAAGCAGGAGAAAAGGCGACTGTTCTGAAAATGAGACTGTCGTTAAAAATTCCCACAGAACGGCAAAAGACTCTTAAAGCTGGGGCAGGCAGTCATTTTTTGGCATCACTGGGCAAAAACCACCTGTCAGCACATTAGTAATTCAAGTGGTCCGAGAGAAAACTACGCCGCACCTCCTCTGGGCTCTGTTTTCAGGCTTTAGAAAATCTACCGTCTATCGGCCGTGCTGGCAGACTCTAGGCCAATCACAGGTCTTTTTAGAGAGTGTAAGCATTCCTACTGACTGTTCTACAAATGCAGATGTGCGTGCGTAAGCGTCCGTCCAACTCGATATGTGTCAGTATCGGTGAAGTGGTTACGTAGCCTTCTGCTAACCGTAGCCAAAGACTCACAGCTGCCGTCTTTGAAGCGCATGCTCGTGCTCGTCTGGTGAGGAGGAGCGGGGAGAGGGGAGAGCTGCAGGAGGAGGGCTGTGCTTTCAAATCCTGGCATTTCTAGATTTCTGCCCACCCCAGCTTTAAAGTGCCAGATGTCTAAATTAAGATCTTGTTTGTCTCCCCAGATGATGCTGCAGACCAGTCAAAGAATTTTATTCCAAAATAACATATCCACCATCAGCCTGACAAAACGATGAGCAGCTTTCAGTTTAAAGAAATGTTGGCACACTTTAAATACAAAAAACAGGCTGAATCCTCACTGTTAAGATTTCAGGTAATGATGGATATGAGACATTTGAAATAAAGCTCTGCTGTTGGGGAATCTGCCGAACAAAAAAAATGTGAAAAATTGTCAGGGAGGGGAAGGGGGCACCCTTGCTGTGAGCCTCAGGCCTGATCAGCTGGTCGGGCGGAACCGAGCCACGTAAGCGCCACAGGACGGGCAGTAGGGGCGTGACGGCTCAGCGGGAAGCTGCTGGCAGAGGGAGCAGAGCATAGGGTCCCTGCGGGGCCGGGGCAGAGGAGGCTGATGGGAGTCGGTCCGCTGGAGGGGCTGGTGGTGGCGAGCGGCGCGGAGGTCCCAGGAGGAGCTGCGTTGGACAGTCCTGTAGTCGGCATCGCGGCGCCAGTCGCTCTCAGGGGGGATGTCCAGACGAAGAGGCTGGGTGGGGGCTTCCCCCGGCACCCTGAGGTGGTGAGGAGCGTAGTGGGTCGGACCCGTTGACTTTAACGGGCAGAGATGGTTGCCGGTAGTGGCCGTTTGTTGCGGTGGTGGCCGAGCGGCGAGGGTGGGACAGGGTGGCGTAGAGATTCTGTGGACCAGGTGGGGTTGCCGGACCGGAGCCAGTTCTGGGCCTGGGGAGGGAGGAGGAGGAAGGTGGGGCTCGGCGAGGAGCCCGGGGCAGAGTGCCATAACTCATCGCGACGCTGTGGAGGCCTTGACCTGAGAGAGCTTGATGCCGGTCAGACACAACCAGAAACTGCTGCTGGACACTCGGTCCAGCTCCTGAGGAGGAGGAGGAGGAAGAGGAGAAAAAGGAGACCTATTAGCAGAAGAGCTATAAACAAAAGTTATCACATTGAGAATGACAGAGCTCCTCCTCAGTCCATCAGTAACTACAGCATCAAAATCTGATCTGCAGATTTTCTCTGCTCTAGATTTGGACTTATTCATGCCACATTTATGACACGACATGACAGCTGCAATTTCATTTCTTGGATCAAAATCTCCATTTCATAAACAACAAGAACAGGCACTGCACACTATTATGTCCCAATGTCCAATCGAGGCCTGAGATTTGGGCTAAAAAGCAACTATTTGCACTGCATGTGGTGGTCTTTGTGAGAAGGCTCCATAAGATCGGCTACAGAAATCCTCCACCACTTTAAAACAGCCATCTTAATAAAAGAAATATCTAAAACTGTCTATGACTATAACTCTATAACTGTCTTTGAAGGCCACAGCAGTGTGTCAATACTGATGTAGATGGATTGTAGACTGTAGATGGGTCATGAAGACACAGTCTGACAGTTCCTATAATATATTAGAAATTAATATAAGTCAAAACTACGACAATTGAGGATAAAGTCAGGAGGTGTATTCTACAGTTTCATTACAAGCTACATCTTAGGCTCACTGTAAAATAGTAAACACTATCAGACAGGAGCTAAGTCTCTATGGAAATATTATTAAAATATTACTACAATGTTAAATAATTGACTTGATGAAATGTGACACTAAGACTGTGTAGGAGACACATGTCATGTTTGTCCTCAGATTTCTGTCTGCAGCTTGAGGTGAATATCCCGCCTCCAGGATTTATTGTACATTCTTTATCTGTAGAAGTGTTTCTGTCTTGATTGCTATTGTTCATCTATTTGTTGTTGTGTATAATTACTTTTCTCTGTGGTACTGGCCTGACTCAGTTTCCAGTCCTGTCCTGGAGGCTGATGGATCTCTGAGACACAGTTGAGATGCCGGGTGGAGGGACAACCCACACTTTTCAATCTTATTACCATTGGATTCACAGAAGCTACTGTGACACTAGAGTGCAACAAATCGGAGTTTAAGATCATTTAAGGACTTTTCATCTCTGATAACCCAAAAACATTCAAACACCCTGAGGGAGCAGAGCTGAGAGAGAGAGAGTAGGTTTGGTTGTTTCTGGTGGTGGTGAGGTGGTGGTGGTGATGCTGGTGAACAATGGAGGTGAAGGTGGAGATGAAGGGCCAGCGGGTTACCTGTGCGTCCCCAGGAGGAGAGGCCCGAGCTGTGGGGCCGTGATGTCTGCAAGGGGGGGTGCTGTGGAGGAGGT
The DNA here is from genome assembly GCF_001640805.2 of Lates calcarifer. Classification (NCBI taxonomy): domain Eukaryota; kingdom Metazoa; phylum Chordata; class Actinopteri; family Centropomidae; genus Lates; species Lates calcarifer. Next base: position 20,641,126 of record NC_066848.1, read on the forward strand.
GCAGGAGGTGAGGGGCCGTGGTGTCGGGGTTGGTGGTGTTGGAGGTGTTGGAGGTACTGGTAGGAGGGATCTGTAGTGAAGGAGGTGGAGGAGGAGGAAGAGGCAGAAGGGAGGTGCAGGGAGGAAGTGCTGGGGCGACGGAGGAGGGTGGAGGAAGAGGAGGCGTAGAGGTCGGCGTGTCTGGGGGGGGGCCTGGACACAGAGGGGTCCTTCACGATGAAGAAGTGGGAGGAGGACGGAAAATAAGAGATGACAATACAAAAAGGAAAATGAAAAAAGATGGTGATTGAGGTGAGACAAAGAATGGGGACAGAAGGGAATGACAGGGAGGAGAAATGATGAAGAATACATGAGAGAGAAGGTGGAGGAGCAGCAGAGACAAGTGAAAAAAGAGAACAAAAAAGACAGAAAAAAAGATGAAAACGAGGAGGAAAGAAGGTAACACAAAACAGAAACAGGACAGAAAGATGACGGAAAATAAGAGGAAGAGAAATAGAATGAGAAGTGAAAATGGATATGAAAAGGATGAAGAGAGGTAAAAAAACAGATGTACACAGAGGGAAATTGAGGTATTGAAGCAAGAAAAAAAACAGAAAAAGGAGAGGAGGGGTAAAAAATTAAAACAAGTTAACATAATGGAGGGAAAACTGACACATAAGAACAAAATAAAACAAAAATATGAAAAATGTCTGCTAGGCCATCACTGTGGGGTGGTGAAAACCTTGTATCTCTAAGATACAACTTTTGTTTTTTCTAGCAAAGAAGAAATGTTTCATCTGGATATTGTTCATTTCATTGTATCTCCTGGGTTCAAAGGAATGGTTCACAGTTTGAGTGACACACTTATTCTCTTTGATTAGCCTACTGAGATTTTGTATTTTTTTCCCCAGTTTTCTATCACAGTAACTGTTGTTAATTTGGGCTTAAACGAATGATGAGGCACTTTTCCCTCTATTTTCTGACACTTAATACACTGAAAATAACTGTCAGATGTGAGGCGCAGAAAAATTTAGAGCAGTTTGATAAAACCTAATAGCATAAGACAAGAACTCAAACTCAACTAAAACATTTTAGGCCTTAAAACTAGAATTTCACACACAAGTCCCTCTACAAGACACAAGATGGAGGATGGAGCACCCAACTGATATTTCAGCGGTGCAGATTTATAACAAATTTGTAATTAATCTGGGTAGCATCACTACAAGCAATGCTTTTCATCAGTGGTGGTTTTGGATGTTTTGATGCCCCAGGTGATCTCTCACTGTCTCACTGATGAGACAACAGCTAAATTTAATAGCAGATTTATGAACATTTATACACCGCAGGCACTGAAAATCCCAATTAAGTGTAGTTCACACTGGATCCATGTCTGCGTGTTCAGAGGTACAAAGAGAATTGCAAACCATTTCCCCCCCATTTCCCTTCTGCACCCTAGGCAATTACCTATCCTACGTATATGTCAAACTGCCTCTCATAACTTGCCTTTCTCTAAGGGAGGGGGGGGGGGGATAGGGGATTCTTCCAAAACTGAAGTAAATAAACATTAATAATGAAAGATTTTCTTGAATGTAGCAGATTTGTCTCCATGTCAGTGTTCAGTGTTTAATTCTCTATGACAATAACTGACTGACCCATGGTAGTTTTAATGTTTTAGTAGGTGTTGAAACTGTATTACTGATACCATCAACACTCAGAGGAAGAATAAAATCCTCTGGCTATAGTAGAATACCAAGGATTCCTCCCACAGATGCTGATATCTGGAGACAAACCTCAGCTGTCGGTTCAGATCAGGCCTGGCTCCGCCTCGCGGTGAGCGCTGAGGTTAAAAGCTTAATGGAAGAACTAAATCAGTGATCAATCTTTAATGCGCTGGCCTGAGGCGATTCCTGAGGGCTGCATACAAGATGGCTGAACGCCAGCAGCAGCAGAGAGGAGGCGTTCTCTGTGCACACACACACAGGCTGCTGCTGCTACTGCTGCCAGCTCAGACAACAGTAGAAACCTTTACAGGTGTGAAGCGTTTTAACAGCTCAAATGCTTTAACACACAGCCTTTTTTGTGCTGTGGAGACACTGAAATGAATACTTACAACTCTCTATACCAGCAGAATGATACTGTATCTTTTCATTTTATGTCATTAAATAATTTATTCAAAACGATTCTTAGGTGTTCTCTGGTTAAGAAAGATGTTCTTTAAAGAAACTACAATGACACACAGAACCATCTCATTTGATAAACTATTATCAGTCACAGTGAAAGAAAATTAAATTAAATTAAAAACACCAGCGTGATTCTTAAAAGTTAAATAAACACATCTTGGAATCTTCTACTGGATCACAGAAACAATGTTCTCCCAAAAATCCCTGAGTGGTAATTTAATGTTAAAATTTGTAAACTTAATTACTTTAGGTCTGCAAATTCCTAATAACCGCTTTCTTTGAAAGAACTGTGCGGTAAATTTAAGCATGGGGTTTTCCTATAATTAACAGCAGAATAAATAGCTGAGTACATAATAATGTTAGCATGATATGTTCACTAATCTCGAAGTATAGCTGACCTAACCCTAACCCTTGTCAACAACAGGTGGACAAGTGGAAATTCTGACCTGTTGGTGGCTCTAGATGACAAATTGGAATATCACAAAAGTTATCAGAATTGATCCTTTGAAGGCCATGAAGGTCTGGACCACATTTCATGTGAACACATCCAAAGGTTGTGGAGCTATTTCAGTGCTGATAAGACAGAAAGACTGGGAGACTGGCAGATGGAAGTCTATCTAGCTGGCGTGGCTAAAAACTAACATCAAAGACCTGATTATTGTCTAAAATATCACTGCCTGCTGTAGCACTAAATTTTCTCTCTGTTGGAACTAAGGGGCCTCCACTGAACCAGACCCAGCATCTCACTAAAATACTGTTTGTGCTTTAGAGAACTTTTCTAAACAGATTAGCTCCAGAAAGTGGCTTAACTGTCTATGACAACACAGTGGCATTCTACAAAACATGAGAAGAAGAGTGTTTTATGAATCAGAGGTGTGCTGTTGTCATTTTGTTCAATACAGAACCACTATCATAACCAGAGAGCCAGTGAAGAGCTGCCAATCATCTGAGTGAGGAAAAGAATCTGAACCAGGCTGCAGTTGCATTGTATGAACGCAGGGTGGCAGCAGGATGTTAATCAACAGTGGAGGAAGATGATGATGGTGATGACAAGCGTTCACACAAACATACACACAGCTGGTGTGTTTCCTAGCTGCTGGACTACAACTTAATGAAGGAAAGTGTGTGTGTGCATGCATATGGCTTACACAGCTGCGGGAAAGGCCAAAATTTTGGGGTCGTGACCCGATGACGGTTCCACTCAGGCTGCGGGCGATGCGTCGCAGGTTTTCTGCGCTGTAGCTCTCGTCCTCACCTGACGGCTGCTGCACAGAGAAAATTTCAAAGAATTCATTTACTGCAAAGCACATGCAGGAAGTGGTGAGTATCAGCAGTAGCATGAGAGTAAACAGAACAGAACAGCAAATATTTAGGTGTGTAATAAGATCTGACTGTTACCCAACATATTTAATAAGGTCAGAACCAGAGCCAATATGGACAGGTCCCTAGAGCAAACTTAATGCTCTGAGTGTTTTTCTGTGCCCTCGTAAATAATTTTACAGTACACTGAGAATATTTACCTCAACCCTCTTTACAATTGTCTCTGCCCAGAGTCCCATTGTCTGATGAATTTACCAATTTAAATAATGAATTGAATAAATTGAAATAGATTAATTCATTTAGGTTTTTTTCTTCCTAACAAGTGCCAAACCGCCAAAAGTTATATCGCTATAGAACCTTACTTCGAGGGAAACTGAAAATAAAGCTTTAAAAGACGTTTCAAGACCTGCAGACAATTAGACAAAAGTCACAAGCAGCTAATTAGGCAGCAGTGAGGTATGTTGATACAAACTGAGATCACATGGTTGTTTGACAGCCATGAAATTGGTTTGAGCAAATAATCATGCTAAATGTGTAAAATAATTATCAGAGCACAGCTCTCTTTCTCACACACACACACACACACACACACACACAGTTGTACCTTATGCAGAGGTGTAACCGGTGTTCGGTAGGCATATCTCTCTAGCTCTGCCGTTGGTGTTTTGGACCGTCCGGATCCTGGCATCATTCTCCTCACACCTAAACACACACACATACACAGACAAACATCATCATAATCATAGTAGTAAGTGTGGTAGTATTCATGGTAACAGTAGTAATATTAATAGTAGTGGTGGTGGTGGTGGTGTTAGCAGTAATTTTGGTGGTACTCATGGTAACAGCAGTAGTAACAGTAATAGTAGCATTTGAGTGGCTTATCATAGACAAGTGTAAACATGTTTCCTATCCTCAAAAAGTAATTTTCTCTGAAGCAGCTGTTGGTAAAGGGGGCATCTTATATTCAGACAGTCCTGTAACCTCTTCATTCCAAACACAGTACAGCAATGTTTCTATTTCTGACTCTGACAAAGGTGAACTCTCCTCTGTGAGTCTGGACACCCTCATCAGATTTTTGTCCATCGCACGAGTTTCAATTGAGATTAATGGGAAGCAAACATATTGAATAGCGGTGTCATGTGACTGTGCCTTTAGTCTGCAGTTCCTACCTGGTTTGTTGCTGGTTGGCTGAGGACTGACTCCACGGCTGCCCCGGTGCATGCTGGGAGCCAGCAGACTGGCCTGGTACAGCGAGTCCAGCTCTGACAGCTCCTCACCGGGCACTGCCTCTTCCCCTCCTCCTCCTCCTCCTGCTGCAGTCTGGGACCCGTAGTATCTGTTGACATTCTCTGCCCAGCGCTCCACAGGCAGGGCTGCTCTGTAGTCCTGGCTGGGGGGCGGAGAGGAGGTCCGACCTGGCCGATTCGCAGGAGGCGGAGGGGCACTGAAGGGTGAGTCGGGGGGTGTATAGCTTGGTGGATCAGGAGAATCAACAACATCGGGCATGTCCAGGTGTAAGCAGGACCAGTTTCTGGTGGGACATGTGGGAGGGGTAGGTGCTAGTCTGGTGGCGGGGCTAGATACAGGGGGTGGCGTTTGTGGCTGTCTGATGTAATATGGCTCGTCCTGCATCATCAGATGGCACCTGTCATTGGTGTTGACGGGCGATGGGGTTCGGGAGTACAGCCTGGGTGGGGGTGGGGCTTGTGCTGGGATGGGAACAGGCGGCTTTCTGGCCCACTGGGCAGAATGGTCTGCATCATCAGGTAGAAGGGGTGGAGCCAAATCATCCAGACTCTGCTCCCAGGTGTCCACACACACAGCAGGGAGGGACCCAGTGTTAGATAGGGGTTTCTCAGTGCGAGAACAGGGGCCCCCAGTCCTGCTGTCCTCTTTGGGAGAACATGTAGGGGCCACGGTGCTGGAAGCAGGGTCAGAGACTTTGTTTGTTGTGGGGGGAGGGGGCTTAACAAGGCAGGGAGAGAGAGGCGGGGCTTGTTGGTCCTGACTGGTAGCTGACTGGTCGCCCTGTCTGTTTGTCAGAAGTATTTGGAGCGTGAGAGGCTTTTCACTGCAGAGAGAGAGAGAGAGAGAGAGAGAGAGAGAGAGGAGAGAGAGAGAGAGAGAGAGAGAGGTGGGTTAGGAAGGAAGGGTGTGTATGTGCATTGGCCTGCAGTATGTTTGGAACAGATGGTGTCATTTGAGAGCTCTGGCTAAACACAAGGGTGGTTGTGTGTGTGTGTGTGTATCGGAGGTTGTTTCCGGGGGAGTGTTGACAATCTCTCACCATGGTTCACACTCCGAACGAGCCGGTTGTCACGACAACACTTCACAATATTAAAGTGTTGTTTGGAACAAATAACATCCTGATGATTTATTACTCTTACATGGGAGTTATAATTATGAGTTAATGGTTTGCAGTGTACCTACAAAGCCTAAGCAGGGAGCTGCTGTGGCTGATGCAATTCTCAGCCATGTATAACAACATTTACACTGAAAAAGAAGTCAAAAGTGTTTACAGACTGTCCCACAATCCAACATTGGAAAAGTGTGGGGGGCCGGGTTTCCAAAACTATTCAGCCATCCGACAAGCACATCTGATATACTGGCCACTTAAGTCTTAAATCTTGGCAGTGAAGTCCTGAGTCAAATCCAAGTCCTGAACTTTGTTTCGAGTTCTAAACAAGTCATAATGAACCCTCCACCAAACCAAGTCATTAAAATCTGAAGATTCATCCTTTATAGCTGCTCTCAATCAACATGCTTCAGATATTTTCAGCCTGAAGTCGTCTTACACTGTTTCATACAGTGGTGTCAGTCTTCATTGTTCATAGATTCAGTAATCTATATAATATTGTAATTTACTTGTGTAATTTGATTTAAGTAAAATTTTTCCATGTATTCCTTGTGCCTTACCCATTGCACCATCTCTTCTGGAAACTTTATTCAAAACTCAAAAACCTTGTTTTCTGGTGGCAGGAAGACTTTCTGATGCTCCAGGTATAACCAGAGTGAAGTTTACACATGGTAAACATCTCTGACTGGTCAAAAAGTCTCACTGCTGCTATAACGTGCATCATTCACACTGCAGGACTGGTCAGCACCGGAATCAGTCTGGTCCAAAAGGATCATTTGAACAATTCAGAAGAAGATAACTTAAAATTACAAATCCTGCTCATGGATTTCTGTAGAAACTGCAGTAGTGACTTCTTTCCCCACTGGGAACCTACTCATTATTTATTGAAATAATTTTAATGTTTCTAATCAAATGTTGCGGCTGTGGCTGCATGGCAGATTTTTTATGTAACTCAAGTATAAATTGTCCAATCTGCCCCAAAACTCCACGACTGATGAGAGTCCTGCCCTGAAGACATCAACATGCCAACACTCACTTATAGTCATAGTAGGAAAATGGAAAATCATAACAGGAGGTAGTACGGTATATTTTATACGAGCAGGTTGACCAGATCCACCTCAAACATGGTCAGAACATCCATAAAATCTTAATTGCAAGTTTTCACTGAAAGGCGTTGCCCTGGTGGCGTGGCTAATTTCAATGTTTCAGCATGACACAGGAAGTTGTTCTTGAGGGACTAGGGATGCACACACATTAGAAGAGGTGAAAACTGATATCTGATTGGGTCTCGGGACTGGGTATGCTAAATGGCTCGACAGTGATTCCTACAAAACGTCAATGGAGTAGCCCTGGCAGTATGTTTCACCTTGATCTATGTCATTTGTTTGGCACATGTAACATCCCTAGTCAGTGTCCCCGATCAACGCTGCTTGCTAATTCCACCAGTTTGTAAAGAGTGCCTTTACAGCCAAAATATTTTCTGCACATGACACAAGTGCTGATGCTACATGACGTTCTGATTGGTTGAGCAGGCTACAGGTGGTACCTGGACTGTTCCTGGAGCTGCTGCCCCTCCTCCTGTTGTTGCTCTGGTTGCTGTGGTTGCTGTCTGACTGCCTCTGAGTCCTGCTGCTTCTGCAGTTGCATGCGTTGCTGCAGGCTGCGGGCTCTCCTCATGCAGCGCTGCAGCCGGCTGTGACTACTAGCTCCACTCTCAGCCGCCATGGGCCGCAGTTTGGCTGCAGCCAGGTCACATGTCAACAGAAAATACACAACAAAAAGAAAAAAACAAAGAGAGGAAAGAATAAATAAGGAAAAAGAAAAGAAAGATGCAGAAAATAACTTATTATGATGATTTCATGCAAAAAAAGCAAATATACACCCGACAGAAAATCAAATATCAGACTGCTGACATGGTGGTGGTGTGTAGGTGTATGTGTGTGTGTGTGTGCGTGAAAGTGTGTGCATTATGGGAATGGCAGGCATGACAATGACAATATTAAAGACCAATAACTCAGGTTTGGTTCTCAATGATGAAATGGTGAAATTATATTAAGACAGAACATTAAATTAACTAAATTATAACCAACACATGTTGGGCCAAACTAACTCAAACCAAGCTGTCCAGGTAAAGGGTGATTCTCTTTATTACAACTACTAGTTTTGTTCATCATTTCTATCAGTAATAACAACATTGTACTCATTTGTTTGTGCTTATAGTTGAGACTGGCCATTATTTAACTACTGGCTTTTACACAACAATAAATGCTTCACCTTCCTGCAACACCAAAACACCAAAAACTGAACCCAGGCCCAATCCTTTGAAGAACAGCCCTGCGTCAAAACAAGAAGTTTCTGGAAAGTGACACTGCTCTGACAGGGTTTTTAACTGGAGGAGGGGAGGTTTTAAGATCTTCTGAGGCTCGATTCACCGGTCCACTTCTCATCTTGATATTTTGTTCTCTTCGATTTTGATACTGAACGCTTTTTTTATTGCCTTGGCAGTTTTGTGTCTCTTCGTCTGTTTTTAATCAGCTTTGTGCTTCTGAACGACTGCTGAGTCTGAAGAGTTTGTTGTGCCGCAGTGACGACAAGCTGGTGGATGCTGAACGAGGCTGTGTGTGTGTGTGTGTGTGTGTGTGTGTGTGTGTTTAAGTGTGACTGACAGATCAAAAGACATGAGAGTGAGAAATGTGGGGAGAGGAAAAAATTAAGAGTGTGTGTGTCTGTGTGTGTGTGAGAATGATTCCTCTGTGACACACAAACATGTTGAAATCTCAGTGGTTGATGTCAAACTGTTAACAGCGGGCCACTGTGCTGCCTCTGGTTGCCAAGCAGAGGGTTGGTGGGCGGGGGGAGTGTTGACCTCATTCACACACTGTTTATTTGGTAAGTATGAGTTACTGAACGTGTGTATCTGTGTGTGTGTGTGTGCGTGTTTCTGCATGTGGCAGACAGGTGAAGTGTGCGTAGGAGTGAAGGAGGAGGGGTCAGGAATGGTGGGAGGAGCTTACAGACTGCTTCATTGACAGCCGACAGCGCCGCGGCGACCTCGCCCGCTTGTTCCAGACGCACCGACTGGTCCAGCAGGAGCTCCGCCTCTGACACACACCGCTCGAAGCTGTCACCTTTACCTGCAGGGTGAATGCATGCATTTAATGATTTTGTAGCTTGATCTTAAAATGAGTACAACTTGTCCCATCTGATTAGATGCCCTCACTGTTGGTTCTGGTTTTTTTTAAAGCTGCTTTTCAGTTTATTGACTCTGACTCTGTTGAAGCTGATTATCTGTGTTTTGTTCACTTTGGATTTCTGATTTGGCTTTGTATTGCGTAGTTGGCTTCCATTATGATGTCCATAGGTGTCATAAACAGATGTAATCCACATCTAATGGCAACAAAACAAGTCTGGGTTCACACAAATCTTAAATGTATGAACCCAGTATAAAATGACGTGAGCCAAAAAGTCAGAACAACACTAGTTTCTGCTGTACAGACATCCAGTCATGGCAGATGTCTGCAGGACCTCCAACACACACATCACACAGGCTTTAGCGCTGGGTCATTCTGTCTTTTGTGTTGGCTGAGTCGGACCCTTTCAGCTGCTCAATGAGGAACATTCCCATTGTCCGACACAACACACACCTGCTGACCACACACACACACACACACACCACACACCACCACCACCACACACCCCACACACACACACACACACACACACACCAAACCCTGAACTGAACCCTAGTAAAATACAACAGCTGAGTGACTGGATAAGTGATGGACTGAATTCATCACTGGTAAAGGTTCTTTTAATGAATTGAAAGAAGAATTTGAAATGAATTCTGGTGGGAAATTCTTTAAAGTTCGTTTGTTGCGGAGTGGAAATCATATATCATTGACTCATGCATTGTGTGTGTGCATACCCTGGATCTGCAGCTGGTCCAGGTCCAGGTACTTGCTGGGTCTTGGGTTGAAGCCGAGCGCCGCCTCTCTCTCCTTCTCCTGTCGTCGCTGCTGCTCCTCTTCCCTTGCTCTCCTCAGCACCTCCTCCTGCAACTCATCCAGCTCGCTGCGGCCTGCGGGGGGCGCTGGTCCAGCACACACATAAACCAATTCATCACCGAGAACAAAGGCCGTGCACTAAAAAAAACAAGCCAGTCCATACGGACAGGTTTTGGTTTCCACAGCGTCTTTGGTTGCAGAACCAAAAAGGACACTGGGACCAACTGGCACATCTAGCGCTCTTAAGATATTCATGACACACCAAGACGAACACAGATGTCTTACCAAGGCTCCCCCTGCTGGAAGAGCTGACCTCCTGCAGCAAAGCACCACTGCTTTTTGACCTGATGTTCCTCCATGACGGTCCCGAGGAAGAGGAGGAGATCGAAGCCTTCTTCACAACACACTCTCTGAAGAGAGGAGAGAAAGAGACAGAGATTCATATATAAGCAGACTGACATCCAGTCATATTTCTCTTGTATATTTTGGAACCATAGTTCAGTTTCAGCTTGCTGTCCTGAACTGAAACACAGGATCTATGCTGGGTCTGATTAATGGATTTTTAATTAACCAGAGCCAGTTTTGTAAAGCTGATTCATTTCCAGTCATGTTGTTATTTAACTGGAACCACTTTTTAATCACACAGCATTCTAAGTGAGTGACACTGGAAAACTTCACAGTTGTGGCTTTGTGATGCAGGATAGTTTTTATGGCAGCTTGTTTCCACACTTTTGTTTCCTATCCGGTTGGAAAAACAGCCAAGCCAATCAGAGCTCTGTAGGCAATGTTATGTATGGGGATATCGCTGTTCTGGTCCAGAGCAGGAAAAATGGTGACAAGTGTGGAGGCACAGCTGTACATCCTGCACAGCTGTAAAAGTAAACTAAACTGTAATCCATTACGCTCATTTCCAAGTCTGTATTTTTATTCCACTAGAGTAGCTTTGCATGATTTACAGTTCCAAAACATCCTTATCTATGACCTGTTATGTGGCCCCTCAGGTGAGCCTCTGACTGCAACATTAGTTCAGACCTCCTTACAAGCCAACTTTCCTTTGGTGGGCTGAACAAAATTACAGAAAATAAGGAAAAGCATAATAGGTTCCCTTTAACTTACTGGAATAATCATGATTGTAGCAACAAGTACTTCTGTTATCAGTGTATATGTTGGTTATTTTCTTAATTGAAATGTTCAGCCCATAAAGGTTTAGTAAATAGTGAAAGATATCCCTCAGTTTCCCAGAGTCCATAATGAAGTCTTCAAATGTCTTAAATTAGAGCTGAAATGATGAGTCAATGTTTATGTCATTTTTCTGGTGACAATACCGCATTCTGTGGTTCTAGCTTCTTAAATGTGAATCTTTGCTTCTTGTCTCTGTTTTGTGTGATACTGGAATGAACATGTTTGGGTTCTGTTACTTGGACTATTGACTTTGAAGCCTTCACCTTTGTTTCTGGGAAAAAGTAACTAATTTAAACCATAAATCAGGACTTTTTGTGGACTCACCTGTCACCCACATTCAGGTCCAGGCTGACCGGGCTGCTGCTGTTCCTCTCGCTGCTCTCGTATCCGCTCTCCATCCTTTGGATCAGCCTGGGAGGAGGAGGAGGAGGGGGAGGCAGCTCTGCACCCCCTACACCTCCTGCACTTCCACCTCCACCTGCAGGTCCTCCTCTGTGGCTGCTGGAGGTATTGGGGAGAGTCCAGGAGGAGCCCAGCCTGACCGGCATCACCTCTGGCGGGACCAGGAAGGAGGCATCGGCTCCCTCGGAGGCTGTAGCTCCACAGTCGTCGGGCAGGGAGGCTCCGAGTGGGCTGTATCCCGCCTGCCTTCGCCTCTCACGGGTAAAGATGCTGTCGATGTTGAGTGCCTCCCTCCGGGGCTTCCATGCTGGCCGATACCTCCCTGACCCTGTCCCTCCAGAGGAGCTGGACTTGGACTCACTACTGGTGCTGTCAGCCTCCCAGTCATGAGGTTTATTGGAGGAGGATGAGCAGGGAGTGGAAGCAGTGACAGGGTGGTGGTGGCTGTTGGTGGAGGAGGTAATTTCAGACGAGAGGACAGCAGCCGGTAAAGAAGTGGAGGAAGAGGAGGAGAGGGGTCGGCTGTGGATGATGTTGCTCATGGTCTCCTTGAAGTCTCGGAGGCGACTAGTTGAGGATGAGAAGGAGGAGGGAGGTTTGGGGAGGTGACGAGGAACCTGCTGCTCCTTCAGCGTCTCTCCTGGGGAAAGAAAAGAGGCAGAAGGACGGAAGAGAGGAACAGAAGAGAGGGAGGAGATTTATAGAGGCAAGGAATGAAATGAAGGCAGGAGAGAGAAGGTAAAGAAGACAAGAGGTGAAAAGAGGGAAGGAAAAAAAACCAAAAGTAACAAGCGGGCAAGTAAGAGTGAAAGAGAGTTAAATAAAAAATAGAGAGAAATTAAATTCAAGGAGCGATAATGTACATGAATGAAACAAAAATAATGTGACTGACACTAAACTGAAAAGTGATAAACAGCATAAAACTTAATGAAAGCGTCATTCCTCCTCCTCCACTACCTAAAATTTTCTGTTATTACCCTCTCTTCTGTTTTGGAACTTTCTACCTGCGGTGTAAAGTTTATTTTCTAAGACTTGTCTTTTATTTTTCCAGTGAAGTCTGTTGCAAAATTATTTCAGCCTGACTGTAGTGTATTTCAGATCTTCCTTTTCCCACAGAGAAACATTTAGGGCCCAGATTTTAGCTTTTTTTTTTTATAAAAAAAAAGAAAAGATTTTTAAGATAATGAAGATAAGAAGATCATGAAGTTCTCATGTTGTTTATACACAAGGATGCACATGTGAGCACATGGGCAACGTGATTCACATTTTTAACGGTTGGCTTCACACCTTTTCACTGTTCTAAAGGGGGTGGTAACACGCCAGCAAACTCCAGTTTTGCAAATGTTTTTTGAGGAAGGACATTAATAATTACATGTATAACACGTGTTTAACCTCGGGATACACAAAGATTTTTCATGAGAAACACTGAATTTACACCTAAATTGTTTGTTTAAAAAAGAAAACTCCACAGGGCGAGTTTAATATACACACTCTGATTTTATCACAGCACCCCTAAATATTCTTTTATTTCATTTTATTTGTCGGCTCTCATTAGTGTTTATGTTTATAGCTATACTAATTTAATTTCTAGTAAAGTTTACTGATTAAAATTCACTTTTATATTTGCTGTTATATCATGTTTATTTTTCAGCTGTAAAATCAGTCACTTGGAAGAATTCCTCATCACAGCTTTCAGGAATCAGTTTTTTTTTCTAATCTACATTAGCATCAAAATTTTTTTACTCAGACACATTTTTAATAGATCTGCCCAGTAGTTCCCGCTCTGCCCGCTGACTTGTCCCAGCCTCGCCTACCCTCGCTGTGGTACCCGGCCGACGAGGCCTCCTTGTCAGGTTTAGATCGCCGGGTGCGGCTAGAGCTCCGCCTCCTATCCCCAGCCCCGCCTCCCTTCCTCAGAGATTGGTGCTGCTCACTGTCCGTCACGTGGCCTTAGCAACGAGAAGCATGGCAACGAATGTTTAAAGCATGGTCACCAAGTCATGCAACACAGTGACAGAAGATAAAGAAGCATGGCGGTGTAACTAGCCACACAGCAGGGTCATACAGGGTCATATCTCTTTATGTTTGTTTGGACACTGGAAGTGGAAATATAAGCTTTGTCCTAAAGCACAAAGCTTATATTTTCAAAAAAGAATGAATGGCGTGTTACAAGATGACTGACCCAAACCCTGCTGTGATTCATTAGCAGCATGCAGGACAACAGCTGATGGTCTGTAGCTCCTTTCATTCACACTGAACACAAAATTAAGCTTTTGCCTTTACACTGATCTTTCCAATCTTTGTTAATGAAATGCAGTAGTATAGTAGCCAGGATTTATCATATGTATAGGTTCACCTGCTTATATTATCAACCTGAATACTTTGAACTCTTTTGGCCCTTGTAGTCTTTTCTTAAATCTAAACCTCTGCTTAGCATCTAGAATCCACTCTGGATCCTGTAATCTTAAATACAGTTTCTCAGAGCTCAAGGTGACTGTCCACTCTTTTTTTTCAGTCAACAGTATAAGATAAAAGATAAAAGATATTCAGTTTGGAAAACAGAGGAGCAAATTCTAACAATGGTAGAGTGGGAACTTGTGAATAGTTGGAAAACATGATTGAAATGATTAATCAATAATCAAAATTGCTGCAGATTTATAATCTCTGTCAATCAATCAATTGACTCCTTGGTTATTCATCATCGTTTCAGCTTGAATCTAGTCTATGACTGGACATGCCTCTGAGAGACTGGTTTGGACTTTGTTTGGTTGAAGTAAATGCACCAGTAAGACCTAATGACAGAACAGAATAATAATCAACTACAATTTTCATTGCTCATTAACCATTTAAGTAATTTATCAAGACAAAGAAACCTGATATCAGTTTCTTGAGTTTGAGTAGTTTTTTGCTCAGTTCATTGCAAACTGAACATCTTTGGATTTTGGAATGTTGGTCAATAATGGAATAATACATTTGAAAACATCACGTTAGACTCTGGGAAACTGTAACAAATGTTTTTCATAGATTAATGAAACCATAATAAAAATAATCATCACAAAATGAAACTGTCCACTTTTGTCCACAATTTATATTCTGTATCTAGCAACACTTATCAGGCATATCCATCTCTTAGTGCTAATATTAGAAATTAGGTTTCAGTCCTGACGACCATTCCAACCAACTCTTTGCTGGAAAAATAATTTTTGCCTCCCATATTCTACCAGGACAAGGTTTTTTGGCCATCCCAGCAACCTACCTATGGTATCCAGGCTGCAGAGCGAGGCATGCAGGGGTCCATCTGGGCGTTCGAGGCAGATGACGGTTCCCTGGGAGTCAGAGGAGTAGTGACTGGCCAGGGACTCATGGTGAGAATGGGAGGGCTGTCGGTACGAGTAGCTCTCCGTCGACGAATCGGTGCGAGTGTCGCTGGAGATTGACGGCTCGCGGCCTGGCCGATGGGTTGGAGGGGTGGGGGTTAGTGCAGCAGTTGGGGGGTGTCAGTGGTGATGTACATGTCCTCATAGATATGCACTCACAAATATACATCCTATCAGACACACCTAGACATCACTGCTACTACAGGTTCTATAATTCCTGCTATAAGTACAACAGCCACAACAACTACTTCTACTTTGTATTTCTACTTTCTTAGCTGTTCTTTTAGTTACCTTAGTCTTGTCTGTCATAGTACTACTACTACGACTATTACAAGTACTACTGATTCTGGTTTAGTTACCTGAATGTTTGCTGTTGTGCTACTACTACGACTCCTAGCTGTGTTGTAGTTACCCGAGTCTTCGCTGTCGTAACAGGCCTTGTTGAGGTGGTGGAGGTCAAGGCGTGAGGGCAGGTCCTGCGCTGAAACTGGTGTCCCCCGGGGGTCAGCATACAGCAGCAGCAGAGGCTGGTAGTGGCCCTTGATGCAGCGAGAAACCACGTCCTTCCACTTAGGACCGATCTGCAGGGGAGTGGCAGAAACACACAGAAGAGGATAACGCCAAAAGCTGATGAGAACGCTACAAAACCTCAAACTCAGATAGACAAACATCCAAACTTAATTTTTTGGACTCATTGCATGTTTTTTGTCATACCTGACTTATCTTATTTCTTCCCTTATTCTCTATCTGCTTATATTTCTATCATATAATTACTTTTCTATTTTATTTTTCACTTTTCATCTTTGCCTTTTGTTAGTATTTCAAGGAAAGCAGGTAGTGGACCTCAATACCTTACTTAAATACTGAGAGAATCTATGATAATTTACACAATAATTTTGCTAGTTTTTTATTTAGACAAAGTTACTGTATAGCTGCTTCACTTTAGATAGAATTTAACATTTGACAACTAAAGTGTCTTTTGTTCATGAGAAACTTTTTTAAGGTATCCAAAGATGTGTTATTATTTTATGGGACTGGGTTCCTATAGCTTTTTGCATCTAACTCCTAGTCAGCAAAATATCTGAGTCACTAAACTCCGATGGAATACAAATCTCAAACCTTGAAACTTTGTCTTGCCCCACTCTTTTTTATTTGCAAATATAAATTTACATTTAGGTAGCAGGCTTTGGCAGCAATTGTTGCTTTTGCTGGTAATACTGACATACCCCAGCTACAGATGACATCAAATAAAGATAATTAACTGCATAAAGCCCAAAGTGTAACGTTGGTTTTTGCCATGTTAGTGTGCTCTCTAGATGGTGTCTGTTATCAGCCAAAGATAGTTTGTGAGGTAAAAGAGACACCATTCTGTAACACCATGCAATCACCACGAGTGGACCTTGTGTTTTTGTGGTTCAACAAGCCCAACAGAGCAGTGACTCTTCCCTAGAGAAGAGATCTAGCTGATCGCCTCATGTCGGTTTCAGTGGTCAAAGTCTCCCAGTTCAACTTTCATTCACATCAGATCAGCAACTCAAGTTGACTGCTTTTGTTATGAATCAGGAGCTTCAGTGTTTAGTGATCAATAAAGTGTAAAGGTCAGTCAGCTCCAGTTGTGATCTGAATGTGGCAGATAAATATTAAACCTTCTAAACTTCTACTGCTTGTTTCTGCCTTTTCAAACAACAAAAGAGATCTGACTTGGTTAGTTAACTGTTGTTATAAACGCTGAAGGCTGAACCTAACTGATTGACCTGACTCAATAAATGATTTAAAAGGATTCCAATTTGATTAAATGAACTCATTAGGTTTGGACTAAAACGTTAACTAATTTGAACCCTAGATGCAAGTACCAAAACTTGGACATGGTAGAGTCAAGACACATTAAACAATACTCAGCCATAATGATGTCACATGTGTTGAAATACTAGATTTTACGCTTTCTATAGTAGCTGGTTAATTTACCAGCCACAGTAAAGACATCCCATTCACCTCAAAAACACAGCTCAGCAGGTAAAATGGAGACGGAAACCGAAATGTATGAAACCGTACCACCCTGTTGCGTAGGGCTGTTGGAAACACGAAGTCCTCCTGCCTTCTGTCTGTTTGTCTTTTTGTGCAACAAAAATCCTCCCGCTTGTTATTTCAACCCTTCCTCCATTTTCCAAAAGTCCATGTCCACCTTCAGCTCTGCTCAACAGGATGTCCCGAAGTTCAATACGCCGACCTGTCCATCAGACGCTGAGAGTGTGTGTGTGTGCGCGCGAAAAAATTTGTGTGTTTGTGCAAGAGAAAGAAAGAGATAAAATGAAAGTCTGCAGTGTGAGCAAAAGTGTCGGCTGTGGTGCTGGTGTGGTGCTATATTCGTGCATGTGTGTGCATTTGTGTGTGTGTGCGTGCGTGTGCGCTCTGACCACACCCTCAGTTCTGTCCAGCTGGACTGATAAACAATAGAGGGATATCCTTGTTTTCACAACCAGCAGAGAGAGAGAGACAGAGAGAGTGAGGGAATGAGATATCTCGTTCCACCAGTGTTATTAGAATACAGCAATGACAGAAAATAAAGCAAAGAGTGAAGAGGAACAAAGTTACACAAAAGAGGAGAGGGATGATAAAGAGGCAGGAAAAGGGAGGTAAAGAAGGGAGGAGGGAGGTAGAGCATGGAGAAAGGAAAGAGGAAGGAGAGATGTGAGAGAGGTGTAAGGATGGACAGGAAGAAAGAGAGATCACTTACTACAACATGAAGTAATTTCCTTTCCTTACCCTACTTCTTTTGTTAATTTCCAAAACACACACGTATGTGCCTCTATACCTGTGAGGATCCTCACTGATAGAATCCATTCCCTACTCCCTAAGCTTAAAGGAATAGTTTAAGATTTGGGGAAATAGACCTATTCTTTCTTTGACTGAGATGTTCAGATGGAAATCAATCTCATGTCTGTGTGTCAAGCACAGAGCAGGAGTCAGAACATGGCTAGACTGGAAGCAGGGTGAAAAGGCTAGCCTGGCTCTGTTACATAACATAACAATAACATTTGTTTATATAGCACTTATCAAAATTTAACAAAAGTGCTTTCTAATGAGGCATACATGAGAGGGACAAGAGTCATAAGTTCACAAATACACCTAGAAACTATATTTGGGCTATAAGGCAAAACATTTATAATGATAATATTATGCAGTCAATAATGATATATATCACAATACTGGAGTTCAAACAAAAAATATGTGGTTCCTATTTTGATACTTAACTAATCCTTTTGGTCATTTTAGTTTGTTAAAAAAAGAAAAAATACCCTCCCTGGTCCCAGCTTTTGAATTTAGAGGAATGGCTGTTTGTCATATGTGACAGTTAGCTAATTTTTTTTGGACTGCTGCATGGACAAAAAGAGCAATATAAAGATGTCACTTTGGACCTAAGGAAATAGTGATTTTCAATTTTTGTTTTCAAGTTTTGATTATAAAAAGGATCAGAGTTTATCGCCAGCACATCTATTTGACATGATGCATCACTGAATATACCTCCTTGACATGTGCATCATCGAAGTACATCCATCGTCTGATCTTTGTTTGGAAGAAGAAGGTGGAGTAATGTTTCCCGTAGTAACAGACCATGCCAACCAGATAGAGTTCCGACTGACGGGCCTTCTCTTCCGTCACCCGGTAAAACAACTGCAGCGAGAAAAGAGAGAAGAAGAAATTAATGGAGCAGCTGAACCAAACCATTATCTACCTTTATATGCTGATGACACTGATGTTTATCATTGTATTTATATTAGTGATCCTTTGCTACTAATACCACTACTTCTTACATCACCCAGACGCAGGCAGGTCCCAAGGGTGTGAATGACGTCTTCAGCCAGGTCTGAGTGATCAGAGTCCCAAACCAGACCAATGGTGATGATCTCTGGACTGTTGAGGAGGACACGAGCCATCCTGAGCTGCTGACCACACTGACTCTGTTCAGGGGAGCAGGGGGAGGAAAAGAGAAGGAGGACAACAGCAAGCAGTAAATTTACACTGATATGAAAATAAGAAATACATTTGAGAGGTTGTAACAAGCAAAAATTTCTTATAAATATATGATGAATGAGTTATCAAAGAGTCTTACAGGACAGTTGCGGAGGTCTCCCATGCTGGCGTTTCTCAGCAGCTCGCCAAACATGCTGGGAGTTGCCTTGTCCCTCGACTCTAACATCTTCACTGCCTGATTGCTGAAAAAAAAAAAACATTTAACTATATAATTTAATTTTGTTTCAATATTTATGTCATAATCACAAACACGCCTGTGCTACACATGGCTAAAAATCAGAGTAATGTTAATTCTGGCTTTGCCATGGAGGATTCAGTAAGTTTGATAGTATGGTGTATACTGATAACATCAACCTTGGAGAAAAATAATAGAAGAGCTACATCACGCAACAAAAGATCACAAATATTGTCATCTAGTTACTAATAGAATCACAGGGCTAGTCAGAATCTGATGCAGCTCAAGTGTGAAACACTGATCTGTCACACTATACATGTGTCTTATGGAAATCAGTTACAGCAGCACATAACAACAGCACACAAAAGAAACTTTTCAGAGATTGAAACAGGAGAAAAAAATGGCTTAATTAGTCATACTGAGGTGGGAATGTGAGGAAGAACTCACATGCACACAGCATCAGACACTAGAGTTAGTTCACTAGCTACACGCATGTTTTAGTCAGTAGATTTTGAACTGATGTGAAAATTGGATATAGACGTTTTGTTTTCCGCCCTGCCATGTGCTAGCACTAAAAGTCTACAAATGGTTCAGAATGCTGCAGCAAGAATGATAACTAAGTCCAGAAAGTTTGACCATATTACTCTGATTTTAACCTACTACATACCTGTCTGATCTTCATAATCCTTATATTCCATTCCATGCTCTGCACCCTCAGAGTGCTATCTGCTTTATCGGGACTTTGTCCAACTGCCATCTGATTCCAAATTAAGTGTTGCTAAATGCTGATTAATGCATGAAACTATTTGATGTCACATCATACTAACTTAGACCTGTCCATTTCCAAATAATCAGAACATACAGAAATCTCTGAGGTGTAATAACCTAAACTGTTACACCTGTAAAACAATTAATGGTCCTTTAAAGAAAGGGTGATGTAATAACGCATGTTCTAAGCCTCTAAGAGAGGAGATGAGAGGGAATGCAACCACAAATACACATACTTCCCCACTTTTCTGTACTTAGAGAATGAATCACCTGTGTGTCAGTGTGTGTGTGTGTGTGTGAGAAACACCTCAGGAGCCATGATAAAGAAAGTGATTAGTCGGTTGCCTTGGTGACCCTGGACTGTAACCTAGCGACAAGAGTGGAAGGGGTGTGTCCTCTACCTACATCTCCTCAGATGATGGCACACTGGCACACACACACACACCACACACACACACACACACACACACAGACTTACCACAGCGAGGTGGTGGAGATGTAGTGGACCATCTGAATGAAGGGCAGAGGGTCTGAGGACGCTCCACAGCTGCTGCACACACACTGGCAAATACACAAACACAAGGTAAACATCACAGCTGACATTAGAGGTAAGTGGTATCAAACTATTTATTATACACCTGAAAACTCTAAGAAAAAAATATCACTAAAGTAAAATCAATGTTTGCTTACAGAGGGTTAAGGATAGGGTCAGGGACATGTTAAGGAAATGAGCCTGCTTATCCAAGTGAAGGAGGTAGGATTAGCACACTGCCTGAGAAGTTGAACTCTAGGCAACAAAGTTCCCTGAGTGTTCAGTTCGACCAGTTTAACTTTAGAAAGGTTTAATGGCTCTGTAGACTGGGGCTGGGTATCATTCAATCGTTCATTTTCGATACTTATACCGATACCTTGACTTCGATACCAGTTCCTGAACAATACTTTTTTCAATACCGATTTTATAAAATCAATTCTAACAAAGAAAATTACATTACATATTATGGTACAAATCTTGAAGTTTTTATTTTTTTCAGCTTTGGCATTTTTACACTCAAAGCAGTTTTTTAACATAAAAAAAAAAATCAGTGCAAAAGAACAAGTGACAAGTCAGTGTCACTAGTTGTGTTGCCAGCCTTAGCAATGATGTCCTTTTTGCAAATACTGTATTGCGCCGTACTGGCATCAATCTTTCTAAAATGGAGACACACGCAGTCACATTTTGTTACCCGCTTTGACACACACACTGTAGATCACAACACAGATACACGTGAACCTCGTCTATGGGCGTAAACATCTAAGTATTTTTCTTGCATGCCTCTACAGCATGTAACGTTACAGCCAGCCACCAGCAGCATTATCAGATCTTGATCACATGATTAATTCCTTGGTACCAAAACTTGGCACCAAAAAACAAGGCATCTTTCGAGCATTTTCGGTCAGAGCCATAAAAGAACCGAAGTTCGGTACCCGGCCCTACTGTAGACACTGTGTTTTCAGCTCTGGCTAATTAGACATCTGCTCAAGCTGATGTTCAGTGGGGTTCTGCTGGGACACAGAGGAGCTCACCAAATATAACATACCAATAAGAACGATTGTGATGTAAGGTGTCCAGCCTTTACAAGTACAACCAAACTGACAGGGCACTGAGGAAGATGTCTGTCATGAACAGTCTGTAAAAACAACAGGTTTCTGCAAGTTCACCAAGTTACATTTAATACTTTTTAAGACCTTTTTATCTGACAGAGAATTTAATTCAATAACTAATATATACTGATGAAAGTATGAAAGTATTATGGAAAACCAGTAAGTATAAAAAAATCCTTGAATTATTCATTATCCTATGAAATTTTTCAAAACTTTTTTTGGCAATTTTTCCTTTTTTGGATTAACAAAGCAAGTTAATCAATAAGGTTAAACAATTAACCCTCCTGTCTATTGTAGCAGCAGTAATGACAGCATCTGACTGAAACTCCACAAAAAAGACTTAATAGCTCCTGCATAACAATTCCACTGTTAGTTTAGATGTATTGAACATCTCCTGACAGCCACAATCACATACAGTAACATTTTACAACTAACAGTACTTCTTACAGCAGACAGGAGACCAGATTTAAGACCTCTGTAAATTAATTTATCTAATTAAATAAATAGTAGGTGGGGCCTTTTACTTAACAGAGTATTCATAAAGTGAAGGCACAGGATAAACCAACAGGATTTAGGAAAGAATGTGGACAGCGTCTTCCCATCACTTCTACTAAATGCACATTAGGAAGGGATCTTTTAATGGCCAGTATGAACAGGAGGGATGATTCAATAAGCAAAACCTGTCTCAGTCTTAATATGGTCACATGACTGTTACTTGAGACCAGGGTAAAAAATTATGAATCTATCCTGTAATCTAAAGGAATAGTTTTAAGGTGACAGATGGGAATTTTTCAGTGTGTATTTTGTCATCTCTCCCAGCAGAAAGTAACTCAGCTGATGACTGGGGCTCTCCTCAGACACGATCTTGAACACAACACCGTTCATGTTCTGATCACATCTCTGTCTCACCTGTTCAAAGAGTGTCATGGCAAACTTCTGGTGAGGGATGCAGTGTCTGGCTGTGCAAATGTCTTCTTTGGTCTCATCTGCAATGTGGAAGTGAATCCTCATCAGGATGTTTTCCTGCAGAAACACAGAGAGCACAAATGAAGATAAAAAATATCCTCTACTTAAAAAACAGAAACAGAAGTGAAGTTGGCCTTTAAAAACCTCAAATAACTGGATGTTTTTACACCAATGAGTGAGGTAGCACTGCATGAAGAGTGTATGTGTGTGCATGTTGTCTTACGAAGCACTCTGCAGCATCGTCCATGATGCCGAGCTGAAACCTCTGCTCATCCTGGAAGGTTTTGGCGAGCGCACTGCGAAGAGCGTCGGACGGTAAAACCTTCTCACTGCTGTACTGAAACTGAGCGAAGATACTCTGAAGGGCAAGAAAACACAGACACACAGCAAGGTCAGAAACGGGAACCTGGTCTGGGATCAGCTTAAAAATGTCAGTCAGTCTGATTCTCACCTTAAGAGCGCAGAAAATGCATGAGTCCTCCATACACTTGTGAGTTGTCAGCTGACGGAAACTACGACGGAAGATATCGAGGTGCCACAGGACCTGAGAGAAACAGAGGGAGAATATCAGTACATAGCACACAGCCCCTTGTCAGGTAACTATTCAAGGTACAGAAAAAGAAAACGCAAGATAAGAAGGAGTGAGGAAAAAACTTAGAAGAGATTCATCAAGATATAAACCTTACAATCCTCCATAAAAACTAAATATTGATTTCCATCCCTGTAAATCAAGCCTCTTACTCAAAAACTCTGAAAAAATCTATCCAACCTTTCTATCCATAACTCTGCGGGGGGATTTGGTTGAGAGGTCAATCAAATCGAGAAGACTATCTTTGAAAATGCAGTCATGTGTCCAAATGCTTAAAAATCCTCAGCTCTGCAGGAGGAAGCAGAGAGACAAAAAAAAACAGAGTCCAGAAATCCAATGAATTTGAGAATCGAAACTTCACTTTGCTGCAGCAGCTGCTGCTGCTCTAACTCCACTTAAGACTCAATGGGATGTGTTTACATCAGCAAAGCTACCAGCCAATCACCTGTCAGCATGGACGTGCAGCTGACCTGAGACTACACCCGACCAATCAAAGAGCAAGTTGAATGACCTGAGGACAAGCCGAAGTGTGTTTAAGAGAGCAAGACAGACTGTGTCAAAAAACATAAGTAGAGCTGCGTGTGTGGAAGAAGACTGTATGTGTGTGTGTGTGTGTGTGTGTGTGTGTGTGTGTGTGTATCTGCTAGCATGTCAAACTGTGTTCATCAGTCTCCCCATCTGCTTCAGGAAGCCATCTGGAGTCCTGCGTGACGACAAGTTCTCTGGAAGACGAGTGTGTGTGCAATAGAAAGTCAAAGTGAGAGTGATGTTGGGAGATAACAGTGTGTGTGCCAGAGGGAAAAAAGAGGTTAAGTGGTGTGTATGTGAGAGAGAGAATGTGTGACAAAGAGGGGGGAAAACAGAGAACATGATGTTGCATGTGTCAGAGAGAACAAATGTCACAATCTTTTTGCGTTTCTGTCTTTGTGTATTTATATATGTGTGTGTATGTGTGTGTGCCGTTTCATTTTCAATTTACTGTGTTTCCTAAGTGCTCCCAAAATTCAATTTAACACTTTTAAAGACCTTTTAACACCACACTAAATGTAACGGTTGTCCCGGTCATATCTGAAGACATGACAGAGGACGTACAATATAGCCTACAATTACTTATTAAATACATGGATTTACTGACATGTATATCGCGATTTTGCCAGAGCTTACCAGCTGTATATTCCTAGTGATGCAAGTAATAAATAAAAGTAAGCTGGGCCCATGTATGGATTAGTGAGAAGGCCTATGGTGAACAGGTCCAGATATCAGAGGGGTCAGGGGGCTCTGGGTTTGAGCCTCTGTATGAAGTGAACGTTACTTAGTATTAACTAAATAATTATTAGTTAGTATTTCTTGTTTGAAAGACATAGAGCTCATTCAAAGATATAAAATGATGACCACAAAGAGACAAAACAATAAAGACACAAAACTACCACTGATCCAATTCAAATAGGTTGTTGTGATCAGATTTCAGTTAAGATAAGAACATGAAAGTTTCAGTGTCACGTGATGCTCTAAGTGCTTCTCCATCCTGATCAGAACATCCTGAATCAAACACTACATAAAACAGCACACACTACCACAAGTTTAAGAACTATTTTATCTTAGACTCTGTGTTCATTTGAACTGTTGGTCCTGAGTTAGTGTGTGTGCTGATGGTTTCTGATCCTGTTATGAAACCTCTGGCTGCCTTCACATCCCACCATCACAGCTGGTTAAAATCCAGAGTTTGTGTGTGTGAGTGTGTAGAACTGTCAGTCATGGCTTAGAAGAGCTCCGTGTGATCTCACTGCAGTCACATGTTTCATGAACTGTTGTCAATTCAGCCAATGTGGTCACTGATGTGAGAGTCTGCACCTCGGATTCTCACAATGTGTGTGGATAATTGGTGAAATCAAAGGAATGTTTGCAAGAATGACCTGATCAAACTTTGATCTACTGATCTGACCTCAGGATAAATACAGTCACCACCGCGTCATCATTTCCATGAACTCTATAAATCAATCAGTGATAAGTATGATGATTGAGACACTGCCACGATGGTTCACAGGTTCATAACCCCAGCTGTGCATAATGACTGTGTCTGGCAACAGCTTCTCTGCTGCTGTTGCTCACTGATGTGATACAGTTGGTGAAACTGCACTTTGACATGCAAACATGTGATCGAGGGCGTTTCTATCCACATTTATGGTGAACTGCAGGAGGTGAAATGGTGCTCATGTACGTTCCACATTAACTATGATTTTAAAAACATAATCAGGCATACATTTGGCTTTCTGAATGTGAAGAAAAGAATGTGTCTGTGTGTTTTTGGCTTTGTGCCTGCACACAGTTTTAGCCTGAGTTTTATGCATTCTGCCAAAGATATTTAGATAATTGTTATCTGTGCCTTAGCTCGCTTGAAAGCCAGTGTTATACTTTACACATTCACGAGTACACAAGGGTATACTAGGGTCCATATTATGTAAATTTTGTCATTGTCCCTTTGTTGTATCCATGCAGACTTGCCAGTGTAGGGTCTGCATACCAACTGCACATGAGTTTGCTTTCCATTTTTTATGTTTTTGCACTAAGTACAGCAGACAAAGCAGCTCTTCTTCTTTTTACATGGATGTAGCCATTTTGATTTGATCCATAATGGGCATGCATGGAACACATAGACGATCTACTGTGTATGTGTGGAACGCTTCCTCCAAGCGGAGCATTAATGAAAACAACTAGGAGTCTGCAATGTCCACATCTGTCCTAACTGAGGTCTTCCACCTGTATTCAGTTCAGTTGGTCTGGACCAAAGATAAAAACTGATGTATTGCTGCCTTTTAGTTCTGGTTCAGTTCCTGTTCACACTGACTTCAAGAGGAGAAAACATGAAGACATACAGACTGACAGGTAACTCCACATGTCATCAAATCAAATCTGGGTGATTGACAGGAGGTCATGTTGCACTGTACTGAACCTGATGTGTTTGTTGATCTAGTCTGGTGTCACAAAGAACTCATAAGGACATAACTGATTATGATCATTAATGATGACAAACAAGTGGAGTGAAGGGTAAGCATTGCTGTCTTGTATCCTAGTATTACAGACGTCAGTTTCTGGGTGGTTTCTTTGCTTCACTTACCTTTCAATAACTGTTTAAACGTACAACACAACTCTGTTTGCTTTTATGTTTCTTATGTTTAAGAGAAAACCCCTGTACTCACCCACTGTCATGCATATGCAAATTCAGTGGTAAGTCACAAACAACTGCACACCATACTTTGACTGACTCTCTCTGTGGTCTATGTGTGTCTCTTTGTGTTTGATTTATATCGGTTACAGGTTAAAGGAATATAACAACATTTTCGGTAACTCCTAATCTTAGTCTTCTCTAGTATCCAGAGGCTTTGGGCATTTCCTCTCCTGCTGAGCAGCAGGAATGCAGACATGAAAGAATTTTTTCATCACTTTTGAGGTGAGGCTATACTGTGAGTGTTTGAAATGAAGGTAGGTAATATGATGTCTTGAGCTCCACTTCATGAATGTACAGACACTGGGCTTACTATGCATTTTTTGTGGCTTTCTCTGTTTAATATGATAGTAAACTTGATATTCTTGCTTTGGACTGTTTGAAAGGACAAAACAAGACTGAAGACATCACTATGTAACAGGCTATGTTTTTGCTATTCTGTCATTTTATGCACCAATTGATAATAAAATAGTCAACAGATTATTCAAATCCAGCATCAATATCGGAGCCAAAATGGGTGAGAAATTAAAAACTTTAAAATAATAATTAGAAGAATTTTCTTCTCAAATGGACTCAAAGTGTATTAGAATGAGAGCCCTGACGTGTGAATCTGGCAAATCTTGGACCCCAGTCCTCAGTGAAGCATACTGTGGTGTCAGTACTTTGGGTGTGTTGTTTTTTCCTTCCTGCCCCCCCCCACCTAGGTCCAATATGTTGCTTTGTTCCTGCAGGACGAAGCGGCAGCGTTCAGCAGGTCGGTCAGGTAACAAACCATCAGCAATGATCTGTACAAGACTGCTGGGTTTACACCATAATCTGCAAATCCTGTTTGATTTAGTAAATCATTTAGATCGACTTTACTGGCTTCACCCAACCAACCAACAATTATTTTCATTACAGATTAATCTTCTGACTATGTGATTAACTCATTATTTTGTCCAAGATTTTAGGGATAATTTCCCATGGCCCAAGGTGACATGTTCAAATGTATTTTGTTGTCAGACCAACAGTCTAAAACACAACAATACTCTGTTAACAATAATTTATGCAAAAGTAAAGCATAAAGTCCCCACATCTAAGGAGCTGGAACCAGCAACATTTTGTCATGTTTGCTTAAAAGTGAGTAAAATAAAACTATAAAATCAGCGATTAATTTTCCATCCATCAACTAATTGTTGCAGCTCTAGAATCAGTTCTTTTCTATGAAAATCAGCTTGCAGAGAATGGAAAACTGCTGCGGAGAGATAATCATTACAGTCAATGCTGAGTTGTTTTTTTTTCTTTCATTAATCACCACATCATTATAGAGCCAAGAGCAGGAAGCGCCTTCTAATGGTGCTTTTACGCCCACTCTGAGAATAGATATTCACCAACGGGAACTTTGTTAATGTTTAAAAACAATATGACAGACTATTTACAGACACCAAATACGCTTGCAATGATTAGCCGGTTAAACAATTAGTCGATAATTGGTAACAATTCTGATATTCCATTACTTGTTCATCATTTAAAAGCTTCAACCATTCTCTGGTTACAGATTCTCTAAGGTGAAGATTTGCTTCTTTTCTCTGTTTTATATCATAAATGAAATATCTCTGGGGTTGGGACTTGTTGGTCCAACAAAACAAGACAGGTGAGGCTGACTGTGAAAGTTCTTTCTTTACCCTTGGAAACATTACTTCGACAAAAATCTTAACTTACAGCTTACTTAAAAAGTTTTCTGGAGCTTTCAACTGCATCTCATAGTCTTCCTTGGCTGACTAAGAAGGAGGCCTGAGTTAAGCTGTTGTTATATCTTTTATGTATAGGCTTAACAATTAATCAAGAAAATAATCAGCAGATGAATCAGTAATGAAAATGATTAGTAGTCCTAACTTCATAATGAATCTGCTTTTTGTTGATAAATTATAATGAATATAAATGAAAAACATAAACCAACTGTCAGCAGTGTGGAGAGTTCTGTGCTGTTCTAATAAACAGCGAGATGCACTTCTTGTAAATGTGACTCAAATACTTCTGGTGTAACAGGGTGAGACTGATGGGAGGATGGAGCAGAGCTGTCACAGCTGTGGGGGGGTGGGCGCTGGGAGTGTCAGTTGTGTGGTAACCATCGGGGAGTGGGGGAGGTTGCACCATGGATTTGAAGGCATTTCTGGAATATCTGAAGGAGGTGCATTCGCCCATCAACATAACTTTGACCAAATAAGACAAAATAAGGTTTCTAAACACTGACTGTGATGAATTATCTCTCTGCAGCAAAAGTTAGCTTTTATAAAAAGAACCTGAAATCAAAGGAATCAATCTAAACTCTGATGGGAGGATATGAACACAGTTTGTAGTTAATGGGCTAAAATCTGCAAAAACAGCAGGAGGGTTCTTTGAGAGAGCTGAGGTATAATTCTGATTTGGGAATCAGAAAAAGGCATGAAATACAAAGAAAACAAGGCTTGGACAAGTTTTTATCTTTCTGAGATGTGATTTGCTGTGGTTAACTAATGTCAGATATTGTATGATAAATACCAAATGATCAGCTAGCTCTATGATAAAAGTGAAAATTAATTTGTTTTGAAATGAAGTGCCTGAGTAAATAAAGAAAAACTAAGTGAACTAAGTGAATCAGAAAGTCAGATTTGTTCCTGGTGACCCACACAGGCGGATGTTTTTCTTAAAAAGCTGGATGTCCTGACCTACAGGGCGGATGAGAAGAATGAAGGTGTGTGTGAACAGCTGAACTGAAGGCCTCAGCTGCTTGTTACAGCGATGTTCTTCCTCTTCACTTTGTCTTCATCACATGTCGGAGCCGCTGAGCCTCCTGACGGCCTGATGACTCCTCCGGTTCGCCGGCATGCCACGCCGCCTCCACTTCACTCAGCTCAGCCGCCCACAGGCACACAATCCTTTTGATCACTTTGGTTTGACGTAAGGCAACAGTGACGAGTCAAGACACAAACACACAGAGAGCTAAAGGGCTGTTGGAGGGGCTGGAGGGCTCAGGATGGTTAAGTTTTTCAGTTGGCCGGTGCAGAGGCGTCATGAGGAAACGTCTGTTCCCAGTACACTGGACGTGTGTGTGTGTGTGGGGGGGGGGTTCTATCCTGTAGGGCAGCAGACTGATTTCTGAGGCTGATAGTTACATATTTACTGTAGAATCAGAGTCACACAGTGTGTATCATGTGTAATAATGTGATGTGGTTGTGCTAAAGAATGAAGGTGATTATAAATCCCTGAGTGGAGACTAAAAGGGGGACTGTTCTATTTTAAAAATGAGTTTAGAGCTGTAATGATTAGTTGATGACAGAGAAGTAATTATTCATATGTAGCATTTTTATTATCAATTATTCACTTTAGTCATTTTTTCAAGCAAAAAAGCCAAAATATGGTTCCAGCTTCACATAATGTGAGAATGTACTGCATTTCTGTGTTATGATAGTGAACAGTACTTCTTTCAGGTTTTGAACTGTTGATCAGACAAGAGAGCCCTTGGACTTGAATTACTAAACAAGATTTTCTCTACTGACATTTTCCTGGCCAAATGATTAACGGTTTATCAAGAAAACTACAATTACCGCATCCACCAACCAGTCCAGTTGCAGTTACATGTTGCATGTGAATTCTTGAATTCTAGCCAAAAATATGTTTTGTGAGGTCACAGCAACCTTGATCTTTCACCCCTGATCATTCCCTGAGTCCAAGTAAACATTTTTGCCAAATTTCAAGAAATTACCTCACCTCAACATTATTGAAATGTCCCACTCACGAGAATGAGACAGACATTCAGACAGACAACCTGAAAACGTAGTGCCTCCTGTCACAGCTGTCACTGTCGTGGAGGTAGAGTAGAATAAGTAATAATGAAAATAATCGTTGGTCACAGCCCTAATCTGAACTATGCTTTGAAATAAATGCTGTAACTACTGTAAAGTGGAAAACTTTTACATCAAATCTGAGCAAAAATAAGTAAGAAAATAAAAAGTGATAAATTAATTAATAAAAGTTTTCTATCCGCACATTCCTCAAGAAGTGATTGATTTTGTCTGTTTTCTGACATTGTATAGACCAAATTGTTGATTAGTCAACAGAACAACCAGCATATTAATCAATAATGAAAATCATGGTTAAAAGCACAAGAAGTTTAACAGATGTTTAACTTTCCGTTTTCTCCTATGGTACGAGCTATTTCCTTTTGTTTCAGACAGTCTGTGTTTCTGCTACATTTATATTTTTAACATGGATAAAGTTAACGTATTGATATTTATTTTACATTTTCGGCTACAGTTGTATTGATTTTCATGCATCAATTTATTAATTAAAAGAAGTTTGTCAAAGCATGTGTCTAACAGGACTGCTGCGCAGATGTAACACTAGAGTGTACTGTTGGCACAGGTTACACAGGCAGAGAGAGACCCTGTGAATGATTTGTTTCTCTATGACTGCAGCTGCAGTGATTAGTAATAAACTCACCACATACATATTTTTTAAAAAGGACCACAGTACAAGCACAAAGGGATAGTTATTACTAATTGTTAATGTTTCATGTTTTTAGAGCTTTTAAGTTATTTCACATTTAGGGTTCCTAAGATCCATTAACATAAAACACACTGAGGAAAACTGGTGAAGTTCTCCTTTAAGGATTACAACTTTAAACAGGTAAGTGGTTTCTGTGATAACAGAAGACTAATGTTCATTTGCCTCACCCAAACTGTAAAATGTCTGTCTCTGGGCTGTGACCCCTGACCTCTGGCTTGTGTGCGTTGTTGCTGATCCAGGAGCAGCTGAGGCTGTAAGCTTTAGTTAAACGATGTAATGAGTGTTTCCTCTTTAGCCAAGTCTGTCATTTCAGCAGCCTAAACCGTCAGCCCCACCCACCAGGGTTAATGAGTCAGCCTCCGTTTAAACGAACAACACCAATAATTACTGCTCTCACACACTCCATCTCGCACACTGTCTCAGCTCTTATTGTTGAGGCTGGCAGAGGTAGACAATACACCCCTCCACCCCCTCCTTAGAAAGCTGATGAGTCATAAATGAGTGTAATGTGCAGTCTGGGAAGTGTTACAGGCTGATCAGCTTCTGGAGCTGCAGAGGCTCATTACAGGCTCACACAAATATAGAGCAGGTCATCAAACTGGTTGTTATGTGTGAGTGTGTGATGGATGGTGGAGTCATATGACTGTTGTTTACCAGCCATAGTATTGACTGACTGACTAGCTCAAAGGCACTGTGGTGGAACCACACGTTAAAGAGTTTTATGAGGCTCCAGTCTGCAGAGTGTGCAGACTGCAGTCTGTAGTCAGTGTCTACACTGGATTATTCAGACACAGTTTTGCTGTTCTCTACACAGTGCTGTGCAATAGTTTCAGACACTTTAGATGTTTAGATTCCTCTCCATCATCAGTCCCATCAGGAGCCATCTGATTGGTCCTAGGTTCAGTCTGTAGCAGGACAATGTCCAAATAAGCGAGTCACTAACAAATAAAAGGTAGTTGTAACATTATTTCCTCATTTTACTTTTAGTGTCTAAAACATCTGCACAGGACTGTAGTTATTCACAGAAAGGCCCTTTCACAGTTAAGCACAAATTCTAGGGAGAAAAATTAACATAATCGAAACCAGTCTGCATCCTCACAGTGACGATGCTGACAACGCTGGTGTTTAGCAGGCATAAAGTTTACCATACTGAACTTCATATTTTAGTGCATTAGCATGCTAATATTTGCAACAGTATAAGCCCAGCTGAAGCTGAGAGGAATGTCATTAGTTCCTAGGTGTTATCAAGCGTTTGGTCAAAACCCCAGGTATTGGACACATAAAAGTTTTGAGCTGATTATGGCACAAGATGAGAAGTCAGAGGATCACCAAAGTTAACACAATTCATCCAGAGGGGAACACGAATGTCTCAACCACATTTTATCAGAATCCATCCAATAGTTGTTGAAAAATTTCACGTAAAACCACAAAACTAATTAATTCAACCAAATGATATGTTATGTCTCTAAGTACACTGTGTTATCCACCACCTCTGGAGGTGAGTCAATAGGTATGGACTACGACAGTACCCTGAACACCTGAACCTACTGTCAGAAGTCATGGAAGCAGCTCAGTAAGTGACACAACTCAACACAAGTCTCAAAGGTCAGAGAGAAAGGTGGTCAAGAAAGTACAAAATGACCAAAAAGTGTGTGAGTGTGTGTGTGTGTGTGTGTGTGTGTGTGTGTGTGTGTGTGTGTGTGTGTACCTGCAGGGCACTGTTCAGGAAGCAGCTGTTCTGTCCAGGTTCGTTGCTCAACCCTTTACTGGGAGCGATGGACGTCATGGTGCGAGGCGTCAAGATTCCCTGCATCCCACCATCCACACCACCGCCACCGCCGCTGCCGCTGCCTCCACCAACACCACTTCCACTGCTACCTGATGCAAAGTAATTCCTCTTCCACGACATATTCCACTCTCTCTCTCTCTCCTTGTTTGTCTCTCAGCCTCACTCCCTGTAGGGATCAACTTCCCGTGGTCCGTTCTCGTATCGAAGCAGACAGGGCCATTTCCTCCAACCGAGAGGAGGATGAAGATAAAAGTATGATGCAAAAACTCCCAACAGGATGGACAGAGCAGGAAAAAGGAAAAAAGAAAGGTGTGAGCGGGAAAAAAGTAACTCTGCTGCTGAAATAAATTTGTCGATTTAGCTGCTATTTAGCTGAACCTTGGACAGTTTAATGTTCTCTAACTTGTATTTATAGGCTCTACATTTTTAAATTGCAAGAACTGTGACAAAAGATTTTCCAAAAAAAAAAAACAAGATTCAAAAAGGACATCCAGTTTTGTATCCCAGGTTTTAGTTCTCACAGTTCCAAAGGTTTTATGTCCTTTGTTGTAAATTCCACTGTATTTGTGAAATTTCAATGTCAAATGGTTCTGTTTTTAAGGATCCATTTGGTTCAACAATCCAGTGAATAATCAGCTTTAGTTTTTGGTATTTCAAGGAATATTCTTTATGCCAAGGATTTCAAAGAATTCCAAAGCTTCTGCGCCATATGATCCATGACTTTCAAAGACTCAGCCCACTCCGTCTGCATGCTCTGCAGCTGCTGCAGGTGAGATGACCTTTGCGTGCTTTTACACGTCAACACGTGCAGCTGAGCTGTCAAGGTACCTCATCCTTCTCTTCATCACCACCGCCCAGCCTCAATGCAACAAGAACCAACGGCTGAGGTCCTCACACAAGCCAGTCAGCAGAGCAGGTCAGAGGTCAGAGACTGACTTTGTAGTCACTCAGAAGATCTGCAGAAGAAGGACAAAAGGTTTGAGTGGTGTTTTCGGCTTTCAGGAAAACAACATTCAGACTGTTAGAGCGACATCACAGCATAGGATTGTTTTAATGTGTTGCACTGGTGCCACTCATTTAACACAAATGGTCTCTGCAGTGAGATTTCTAAGGTCTTTTTCATAGAAACTATTTAATAACTTTAACACAGTCATAATCACAGAATGATAGACTCGCCACAAAGATACAAAACAACCACAAAGGGATACAAAACCACAATGTTTTTTGTCTCTTTCAGTTTAAAGACTACAGATACCCCGCACACAATATGTTTTATTAATATATTAATGTAATCTTTATAGTTTACCGTTGATACATGCACATACACAATTTAGTAGAATACTCACTTCCACAGTAATAATCCATCAGTCCAACTCTATGTCATACTTGCCACACTCTTCTCTTAACAAAACACTGTCACTAAAAACTTCTACTTTGCCATTTTTTTCCATTGCTGTTGAACTACTGCCAATGAAACACCACATTTTCTGTGGAAATGCTTCACATTAAAGGTCTACAAGGGCTCAAAGGCCATAATCCAAGCCATCTGTGTTAGACCTGTAATTTGAACTTCACTGTAACAAACTTCTGAAATAAACTAGAATTTGTGTTAGAGACAGCCGATCCTGGTATAAAAGGCAATCAGACTGTGTTTTTTTTTCTTTGCCCATTAATAAGAGCTTCTTATCTCTACCTGGGATAAAAAATGAGCTCTTGAACAAACAGCCTACTTGGTTGTGAAAGCTGATCAAAGTTGTGAAACTGCAGAAGTAAAGAAATGTTAAGGTCTGCTCAGTAGTGCAGACAGAGAGGAGCAGATTCCTCTGTTCTAGAAACCTAACATTACTCAGTAAAACCAGGACCTGTAATAACTGGAGTTAAGGCTTTTAAATCTCTTCTAAAACCTTAGATTGAGATAATTTAAGGTCTCTGCAGATGCTGTAATGAGTCAAGGAAATCTCCTCCTGTTCTTCACACTGAGCTCTTTCTTTTTTCTCCCAGACTGCAGTCACAGCCAGGGATTTTTCTGTCTCTCTCTCTCTCACACACTCTGTCTATACCTTGCTCATGGTTTTATTGTCCTGGCTGTCTACTCATGCTGCCAAAGCCCTGAGATGAAAAATCTAAAGCCCCTGACAGCTGATACAAAACACTCAAATTAAATAAGAACATATATACAGATGGACTGTGCAAAAACACAAATTTCTAAAGCAATGTTTGTCAGAGCTGTGGAGAAAAATATCTTGTTGACTGATCAAGATTCGTCATGATGATCTGAAGAAACCTTAGACACGGGACAAACTGGAGGAGAAGACAGAGAGAGATGAAATGCATCATGCTTGCTGGGCTGGGCTGTATCTTTACTTACTACATCACTGAGATGTCTGAGCCTTTTGAATGTTTCAGATTTAGAGACTGATTTCAGTCATCTGACATTTCTGCTTCTTAACAACTTTCCACTAATGTTTTAAGCTGTTCCAGAGTGTTAACACGGATCAGTGTAGCACATTTGACACTTGGTGTACCTGATTTTGATAAAGCACACTATAGCACTTGACTCACTGTATAACAGAGAACTAGAAGCTACTGGACCAGCTACTGAACTAGAAGCTACTGGTTCTACGTTCAAAGGAGTGGAGCCTGGGATGAGTAATAATATAATATCACAGAAAATAAGCTTTGAATTCATAACGCTGGCACTTTACAAGTAAACATTAAACACACATATACATAACACATACACTTAGTCACAATAATTGGA
This sequence comes from Lates calcarifer, assembly GCF_001640805.2. Lineage (NCBI taxonomy): Eukaryota > Metazoa > Chordata > Actinopteri > Centropomidae > Lates > Lates calcarifer. The sequence continues at coordinate 20,676,397 of NC_066848.1, forward strand.
AGATAAGCTTCAGTTCACCTCTTTTGTTCCTTACTTTTTTCTTTTAGAATAAGTTCAAATTTTCTTTTAGTCAGCTATTATTTTTAATTTAAGTTGAGAGCGGTCTGTATTTTCTTAGTTTAACAGCTTTAATTAACAGGTTAAACTCATGTATTTTAGCTGTTGTCCCTTTGAGCTTCATGTAACACTCAGAGGCAGTAGGTGTTCGTAGCTATTAGCTCTTTCATCTACACAAATTTACTCAACTGTCTGACCAAGAGGAAAGGCAACTCATGAGCCTCCAGTGGTGTACAGTTAGAGTATAGGAAACAGAAAATAAACATGCAAATAAAATAATGATCAACTTTACTTGATCACTAGAGATCGTGTCTTAAGACAACCCTAAAAGAAAGTACATAAGAGTTAAAGGGAAGAAAGAAAGGAAATAAACAGTATTAAGACAAATGGAGAAAACAGTTGCTGATCAGATTTGAATGACAGTTTAACTTGGAGACTGGCTCCTGAAACTGAGGTTTCACCAAAGAAGATTGAGCACTCTTGTTCTTTCTCTAGCAAATGATCTTTGGCTCAGAATACACAGTGAGTGCAAGAAACACATTAACTAGACGACAGACAAGCTTAATTTTGGCCTGTGCGTCACATCTACTGCCTGATGGAATCAACATTAATTAGTTACAGCTGATATAATCTGCCACCAGCAATGTTTGGTTTGTTATTTCAGCGGGGAGGTATGCTGGTTAAGTATTTTAACCAGCCTGGAAGTGGATCCATAATGGAGCCAGCAGCCAACACCCCAACCATATACAGCACACTAAATGCTAATCTGTAGAAGTTTGAATGAAATATACACAAAGAATAAAAAACACTTGAGCCACCATATGTGCTATGTGTGTACTCTAAGACCAGAGCTGATCACTCCAGGGAGCACTTGTTTACTACAAGTCAGCTGACAGACTCATCCAACCACTCCCAGTCATCTGCTGACTGACAACACACATATACACACATACACACACACCCTAAGTATATAAAACCCCTCCTGAGCTAAAGTTTATCATTACTGTATGAGTCAAAGTCAGAAGATGCAGGCAGCAGTAGCTGACTGAGAACTGACAGCAGAGCAGCAGCATCATTTGTGCTTAAGCCTTGAGAACAACAATCCAGAGGATTCCAAACAAAGTTTGACCTTTGACCTTTAAACCTGAAAACAAACTGCTGTCAGAAATCCTGATTCTCCTGAAATGATTCTCAGCATACCCTCAGAACGAAACGTCAAACACTAACTACGAAAAAATGGCATCTCACCTCATTTTAGCTTGACCGATAAACATTTTCATAAATGAATCAACATGAACAGATTTAATAAATTTGTGAATGACAGACATCTCTGTGAGTGTGTTGGTTTGTGCGCGTTTGTTATGTAGCCACTGAGGGAGAGAGGTAAACGGCAGGTCAGAGCAGAGGGAAGTGAGGAGGGATTAGCCTGATCAGACCTTGACTGTCTGTACAGGATTAGACTGTCTGTAGACTGTGTGTGTGTGTGTGTGTATGTGTATTTATGTCTGTGTATTTATCAGTCAGTCAGCCTGTATGTATCTCTGTCTTTAGCTGCTCCATCAAAAACATTAGTCTTGTTAATTGCAGCCGTTCAGCAGTTTACCTGAGGCCAACTGTGTGTCTGTGTGTGTCTGTGTGTCTCTGTGTGTGTATGTGTGTTCTGAGCTCCAGGAATGAATGGAAGAAGGAGGCTAACGCCACACCACTCACAGAGGAGGTCAGGACATCCTCTGATTTCCGACTTCTCTGGATTTGGATTTTGGCGCATTCAATTTGTTGCTTCTGTGAATGTTAATCGTTTTGTTCGGGCACAGGTTGTGATGTAGAAATGGTGCTGCCACTTGGGAACTGTTTCCCAGTCATTTTTTATTAAAAATGTAGAAAACATTCAGATAGCTGGCTCCTCATTTTTACCCCATGGTGTCAGTAGCACATATTATATCAGCTCCAGATCATCAACCTTAATTCTATAAAAATATAAAACCTCTTTACCAGGGTAATAAGTTCTCTGCAAACTAGGCCTGCATGATTCTGGCAAAAATGAGAATCACGATTTTTTTGCTGAGAACTGAGATCACAATTCTCTCTCACAATTTTTTTTCAACATGTCTTTTGCACTAATTTACCCGATACACGAGGAACAGAAAATATAATGGTGCCTGATATACAGTCTAGACCTGCTCTATACGAAAAGTGCCTTGAGATAACTTCTGTTGTGATTCGGCGCTAAATAAATAAAATTGAATTGAACTGAATCTTTAGCTAAGTGGTAGTTGATGGAGTCTGTCATTTCCTTGTGTCTATGGGAGCTTGTCAGGTATGGTAATAAACTGTGTAAGGTTCTAAGGCTGCCCCCGAAATGTCAACCATTGGATACATTAGTCAGGAGTACCCTGATCTGACTCACAGAATGTCAGTGGACAAGTCGTTACACATTTTTTTTTAGCTGCCTCACAGTTCACACACACAGCACTGCAGGAGCAACAGTGTGACAGGCTGAAATGTCTGACTGCAAACTCAATTCCAAATGTAAAGCACCATAAGACCAGAACTTTCTGAGGCACAGGCCTAACATGCAAAGTCTACTGTATAAAGACAGAGATGCCGCTGAGAACTTCCAGGGACAGGTATTTAGGCCTACATCAGCTCTTCTGTTTACATTTAAAACACAAAACAGTATGATTATTTCTTAGGCATTACTAGGAAGTTCTGTGATATCTATTAACAGTAAAAATATAGATATAGGACCAAGCAGAGACTGAAGACAAACACTCACAGATAAGAACTATAAAATCAGAAATGGTAATCAACACCAAATTAAACCATCCCTTGTCAGTTTGAGAATTTTTAGCTGTTTAATAAAGCAGTCAGTTCACTCCCTGCTGTTGTGGAGAAAAATCTAGCAAGTGAAATATTTGTGAAATGAACCTATTCCTTAATCGGCTATTAAACTATCTAACAGGAGGAAGGGAGAAGGGAAGATTTTTGTGTTGGTGGACCCTGGTGTGTTCTGGTGTGACGTCTTTAGAGAAGCTTAATGAAAACGTCCCGATGACATTTATGAACCATGAAGAAGCCATTTCCAGCCGACCAGCTGCTATCACATCACAGCAGAAAGAAAGAAAAATCTCTTTTTAAAGCCTCCTCCTCAATAATTACAGCTTTTTATATCCTACAGAAACGCATCAGGGTCCCAAGGTCGAATCAACACCAGTGAAATGTTAATTAGAAGGGAAAGAAGTGTAAAGTTAAGAATATGTGAGAGGCAGTTAGGAGCTTATGGAGCCTCTAGGATTAGAGAAATGGACCTTGATAAAACCCTGGTGACATTCACACTGAATAATAGGAATGAGCATGAGGCACACAAACATGACTGGACTGATATCTCTGTTTGCAGGACATAAAACTAAAATCTGGTTTAAATATCTCTACTTTTCAGGAAATGACAGGAGTAGCCTTTTTTTTTTAGGTCAACCAGTATTTGTTGCAGTTCATGTGGTGCTGTTTTTAAAGGGTCAGTTCACTCGAAATTACAAAATGCATGTCTCCTCTTTTGCAGCACAGTGGTGCAGTAGTGCAGTAGTGCATCACAGCAAGAAGATTCCAGGTTCAAACCACCCGGGGCTTTTCTGTGTGGAGTTTACATGTTTACATGTATGCCTGTGTGGGTTCTCTCCAGGAACTCTGTTTTCCTCCCACAGTCCAAAGACATGCAGGTTAGGTTAATCAGGGACTCTAGGTGTGAATGTGAGTGTGAATGGTTGTTTGTCAGTCCTGCAATAGACTGGCGACCTGTCCAGAGTGTACACCACCTGTCAGCTGAGACTGGCTCTGTAGGTACCTGTCTAATTTAACAGAGATATAAACATAACTACCGATACAAACACATCAACATCATATGTGAGGAATTAAGGAAAATAGAGAATAAAATGGCAGCCAGGTGACGTCCACGTACCTGGACGACAGACTAACCAATCAGAGAGTCAGCATTAGTTCAGTTGGTTAGAGGTCATTTCCTCTCCTGGTGAGAACTCAGGCTGATTTGGTGTAAAATTGGTTATATAACAAAACGCCAGTCTGTCGCAGAGGCTTTGCAGCCACCACACACACACACACACACACACACACACACACACACACACACACACACACACACACACACACACACACAAAACAGTGCTACAATCACCTCTAATTCGCCAGCCTGGCTCAGTGCCTGCTCCATGCAGCCGCTCTGCAGGGCTGAGAGGACAGCTGCCAGGAGACTGGAAGCTACTGGGAACACTGGGAAGAGTGAAGAGACTGGGATGAAGCCAACAGGGACAGAGACATGGAGAAGCAGAGATAAAGGGTCTGGCAGCACACAGACAGGCTGACAGTGTATTGATTCCATTCAGTCTGGCCTGTCAGGTGAATTTACAGCTGCCAGATTTCATTCGTTTTCAGGCTAATTTTCACCAAGCTGTTGTTATTATTCACTGTTGCTCATCAGTGAAATTTACTTAACACAGTGAAACCACCATTGTAGAGCAGGAAATCAGGTGTTTCCAAGTCCAGGATCATACGGTTATGCATACTAGCTCGCTGCCATGGCTTAGGCTACATCCGCAAATATGTTTTGGTTTTAAAACACAATCACTGTAGCTACATTTATGCCTGGTGTCCATACTACTCCGGGGTCTCTCAGCCCCTAAAACTCAGACTTTTGGAAACACTGCTAAGCCCATTCCGTTTGATAATTCTAAGGTTGCATTTTAGTCTGGACAGGCAGAAAGGGAGATTTTTGGAAGTGATGTTGGGAGCCACCCACATTCGCTTCTTATCAGTCAGTATTCTTGGGTTATATAAGCCACAACGTACTGTTCCCCGATTCATCATGGTCCCATCACATAACGAAGAAGAAGAAAACAAACAGCATCAGCCTTAACTACCAGTGGTGAATGTGACATGGATAACTGATTTTAAGCATTGCTGACCTTGGTGTGTTTACTTGCAGCTGTCATACAGTTAAATGAAAAAAACGTATTACTATCAACGTAGCCTTAAGCTTAATGATAAGCATATTAAGCTTATCATTCAAGTATTTAGTATTTCAAGTAAAAATGCCTAACATCTGATTGTCCCAAGTTCTTAAATGTTACTTACTTGCTACTTACTATTGACTTTACATTGCAGTAAAGCAAATATTCTGTGGTTTTGGACTGTTAGACTAAAAAAGGACGTTTGATAATGTCACCTTGTACCCTAAGATAATATGATGACCATTTTTCAGTTTTTCGCATGTTTTATAAACCAAACAATGAATCGGTTTATCAACAAGTCTGCAGATTCATCAATAATGACAACAATCATTGAGTCACAAGCCAGCTTGGACACGGTGATCTTACAGGTCACACCCCATACTGGTAGCCCCTTTTACACAGCCTGTTCAAGACAGGAATACTGCACCTTATTATTCCACTTCACCATTCTATATAAAAAGTATGAAGGAAGAACGGGGGGCAACGTAGCCAAAGAGCCGAACCAGCACAGTAGGACAGCAGCAGCATTCTGCGATACTGGTATGCTATCTAAAATCACCCACCTGGGCAACATTTCACCAGCTATGTGTTTGTGTGTAAAGCAAAGGTGGCTTAATCAAGGCTCTTCTTAATGCCAATATAGCACAGTCTGTGTAAAAGGAGGTCCTTGAGCAGTGTAGAGATAGTTTGACATTTAGTCCTTAATATAGGTCAAACTGAAAAAACACTAAATCCTACATTTCCTATAATGCAACTGGAAAGCGCCTCCCATGAAAGCCTTCATGCCCATGTCCTTCATGGCTGGACCATTTCCTGCCTGTCATTCCCCTACTCTCTTTCCCCACATTTCCTGTTTCTCTCCATTGTCACTGTAGAATAACTTGTTTGTAATAACTGTAGTTTTTCTTCTTAGTACATCAGTTAATCAATACCAGGTTTTCCCCTCATTTTTGACAAGAATGTATAGGCTACAAAGACCATTTGAATAACTTTACATGCTGATTTAATCATAAATCAAGTAAAGCTATTGAACTCCACTAAGCTAGTGGGTTTCTTCAAGTGTGGTTGCAGTGTGTTTTTAGAGTTAGTCAGTCCTAAAAATGTGTAAACCGTAGCGTCTCATTCTGCTGTGTGTGTTTTGAGTTTGAAAAGCATTAACAGCCAGAGAAAATCACTCTGACAGAACAGTGTGTGAGCGAACAGATTAAAGCAACAGCTGCACTTTAACACATACCTGGAAAAGCTACGCAAACATGGAATTTATGATATGCTTCACTAGAACTTTTAACAGTTCACTTATATGAGAGAGAAGGCTTCAGTGATGAAGATGCTCTTGGAAGAGGCTCCTTGGTCTAATATTATCTCTATCCCCGACAGGATGAGTCTAATAAAGTGTTTCTGATCTTCTTTGACAAAAACAGCAGGAGTTGGTTTATATTTGGGCCAATACTGTACAGCTATAACTAATCAATTGCTCGAGAGATAAAATTGAGGATTTTAGATTGTACTGCAGGACACTCAGGGGCCTGCTGCGAACATCTGTCTGTTTTCCATTCTATCAACATCAATATTTCTAAAAATGAAATGTGGGAGACAGAAATGAGAGAGACAACACTCAATAATATGGGGTGATAGCAGACCATCCCAGTAAAGTTAGAGAGGAGAATGAGGATGGAGGCAGAAGAGGACACAACTGATGAGACCAAAAATAGCCATTGTCATTTTCAAGGATTCTTTACAAGCTGAACATGCACATAGAGATAAAACCTTTATATTTAAGAGTCTTTCCTGAGGACAGGACTTAAAATAAATCTGTGCATCTCGGTTTTTTCTACAAAACTCTTGAGAGAATTACTAAGTCAAATATTTCCTTAAGATGCTTTCTGGGCACAGGAACTGAAGCTTCTCTTGCTGCTGACCTCGTTGGCAGCCAGTCTGGGGGAAGATTTGGGGCCTAATGACTAAAAGAAGAGCTCATGAATATACAGCCGTCCTTCAGCGCTGCAACAGCACCAAAATAACTCAGAGAATTTGGGAATGTGGAGCACTTCAATCACTTAATTCCATCCAGTGAAAGGAGGAATTAGCTTCTTGTCGTCGCCCTCTGAGACTCTCAGACAAGTCCACGTCTGGACCAGACGATGGCTTGAGCTGCTCTGTCTCTGTCAAGGACACTTCAGTTATGGTGAGGAGTTGGGGGCTTAGAGCTGTGACAGATCCAGGTAAAGCCAGTCTGGTCTTTTACACCAACAGGATGAAATCTGATTCAGGATGAAACTAGCATGATGGAGACAGACTGAGAAAATCTTCTGATGAATCTTATTCTGAAGTACAGACTGGTTTAAGTGTGCAAAAATCATCTCAAATAGGGCTGCAACTTCCCATCCATCCATTAGCTACACCTTTTATCTCTGAGCATCCATGGGGGCCAATCCAGTTGCTACAAGGCTACAGTGCACCACCATGCCACCCAGACATCCTTTATTTTTGTCCATGAAAGTCACAGCAGAACCCGCACAGTGGATTTATTTATTATTATTTTTTACATCTTACAAGGTAAATTTCAACTCAACTGGAAATCAAATTCATGGACTTTTCAAGGACTCTCAGGCAACTTTGAGGTAAAATTCATGGAGCCCAAAATGCATATTCCTGAAAACTGATGATTACAATCCCGATTAGAGATTAAATAATTAGTAAATCACCAACTATTTTGATAATTAATAAATCATTTCGGTCATTTCCAGACAAAAAAAGGAGTTTTTAAAAAAAATCTCCCTAATCTCAGGTTCCAGCTTCTCAAATAGCAGGACTTGCTGCTGATCAACAGGCGAGGACATCGCCTTGGATTCTGCAAAGCTGCAAGTGGCGTTTTTTCACTCTTTTCAACATTTCATGAATCAAAATGATTAATCAAAAAAAAAAAAAAACTTAATTAATAATTAAATTATTGTTAATCACAGCCCTAATGTTGATAGAAATCAGCTATGATATATACCAAAGTATATAAGTTTGACAAATATACATCACACTGAGTTAGTTTTCTCTGGGAGTAAATATAATAAAAATAGAAAATATATTCTAGTTAATATATTAAACATAACAGACATCACAGGCGTCACAATAAAGACACACAAATTCATTCACATCACAGTCACTGACCCACAGACTTAATGCACAGTGTACTGATGGATGTGGCGGCTACATTTTAATTTCAGTAACAGTAATTTTACAGACCTACATGTTATTCTGAAATCTTGTCCTCCCGAAGATCCACAAACTTTTTTCCAGTTCTGAAGAATCTAAGTGACTTTCAGTTATTTCCCTATCATCACACCCCCTGTTGTGAAAGTATTGTTCTAATTTCCACTCTCCCACATTCCACAGAGCAAGGAGCAGCTCCCATCAGCTGAGTGAATCAGTAAATCATCCAGACTGGGAGGAGCTCCTCCTCCTCCTCCTCCTGTTCTTTCAACACATTATTTTCCCATGAATAATGCTGAATAATGTTCTTTAATTTAAAGCTCAGTGGTCGCACTCACAGTAACCCAACTCACTGCAAAACTCTTCACTTCTGCAGAACAACAGATTCCACTGCACCTCATCATTTCCTCCAAAACTTCCCTGAAAAGTGACGCATCACTGTGATGGAGGTTCATTCATTTAGAATCCGGAGTCCATTGCTGTTCCCGGTTCAGCAGCATGACGCACGGGTTATTATATTACTCTGTCCTTAAACTGTCTCGGCTATTTTGTCACTGAAACCCCAATTCGTGCAATGATGATTCATGTGAAACCACCGGAGCAAACAATAACTATTAACCAAGTCCGAGTCTCGACCACGGGAGACCTGAGTCTGCACACAGGAATGCCTGACGCATATTGTGGGAAATGAGCTCAACAAGTCATTTCATCAGTGTGAAATTGTAAACTGTATATTTTGAAACTTACATCATATGAAGATGATGTATAAAGTAATTTTAATGAAATTAGTGGAACAAAAGTGGATTCCTACGTCGTTAAACCCTCTGATTCGGCTATGTACCACCACACCAAACTCCGTTCAAAAATCTAAAAATTTTAAGTTTATTTCCTTACAGAATAATGTACATCCTCCACAAAATATTACTAAATTACTTTTAGAATTCCATATTAGGTATCCTTCAAATCGGTGGAAATTAGATCCACCCCACGGCATTTATTTAAAAAGAAAACACGTCAGTTTAAACTGGGTCCTCTGTTAATCCCGTAATTTCCTTCTGCCACAACAGTGAAGAACAATACCAGGAGCTAAAGCCAGGAGTTGTGATTTCATTAAAACAATAATAACGACTGCATGCCAGATTAAACAGAATACACAAGGCCAGGTTACCTACTAACACATGCAGTTAACGACATGCGATGTAGCATTAAAAATGGGTGTTTTTTAAACGGAGTCCGGTGCAGTGCTCGCTTCACATAGAACGCACTGGGGCTACATTACATCACTTCCAGCAAACTTCACGGAGAACAATGAGGGCAAAACAGCATCACCGGTCTGTTTAAACCGAACATCATCTCTTCTAGTTCAGCTATTTGCACAAAACACAGAATCTGCACGTTTTCAGCGCGTTAGCGTGTCGTTTACAACCGAGCCTGTTTATAACCGGTACCGACAACGTAGTATTAGCCACCGCCGGTGAATGAGAGTACGGTTGCTACGCACAAATCTCCCGATATCATTAAAGCAAAAACGCAGACAGAAAAACAGCAACATGGCCGTTAGGAAGCAGCTCACCTGTGACCTGTAAACTGAAGGAAACGTAGAAATCCCGTCCGACCTGAGGCCGGTTTGTCCACAGATCCAGAGAAGCGGCGGTTATTGTGTTTAAAACGGCAGAATGGAGGGGGAGGAGTTACTACCTGCAGCACTGTGAGCGCGAGCACGAGCGCGTGCGTCGGTGTGAACATGTGAGTGTGTTTTTATGTTATGAGTGTGCGTGGGGTTTTTTGTTTGTTTGTTTGTTCGTTTGTTTTTACAATATAAGCATTGATAAGACAAGTGAATGAAATTTGTAACTCCAAACAGAGCTGTTTCTGAACATTTTATGGAATAGTTCGTTAAAAAACATTAAATAATAAAAAATACAAAAGTAACTTAATTTAACTTCACTCAACTTCTTGTCACCATCATCTGCAAATTATACACTTGACATGAAATCTAGTCCCTGTTATGGGTTATTCTGGTTTTAATCATACTGACATGGAACATTAGGTCATTAATATCTCTGTGTGATAACGTGATATAATTTCTGATCATCTGTGTCTTTAGGCTACTTTCCATTCAAATGTAGCACATTTTACTTAAATTCTGAGGGAAGTCTATTTCCACTGCATTTTGTTTCTTGTGTCCATACACCAACTTATTCACCTCAGCCGAGCATAAAAACATTTTGTGTAAACCAGTTTATTAGATATTTCAAGATTTTTTATTTGTTTCTTTGCTTTAAACTCTGATGTTTCCACACAGGTTTTTATGTGCAAATTCGAAAATTCACATAACACCAGGTGGATGGAAGCCCATCTTTTCACTTCCGTTTGACTCCTCCACATCCCAGACAGTCTCGGTCATTTCATTACTGACCTACGGGTATCATGTGAGACCTTCACTTACGGATGTTCCTGACCCTGTTTTGACTATTTTTCCCCTTCATTTATACACCTTACAGTGCACATTGAAGTGAATTAAGAAGTTTAGATGTGTTTTGCAGCTGACCAGCTCAGCATTAAGAAAATATAATGTATTATATTTTGTATAATGTGCTATTCTAGTTATACAATCTCCAGAGAGTGTCAATGTGCATCTGTTGCAGTAAGATCTGGACTGAATTTAGACAGACACTCGTTAACCTCAGCATTGGTGATATACTTAAGTTTTCAGCGAACAGCAGGCCAGAATGTGTGAGTGTTTGGACTGTTTGTGTGCCACTGAGAAACGTGAACATGTCTGTGTATGAGCAGATGACAAAACTTACATCAGGTGAACCCTTGCAGCAATGACGAGCTTACATGCTCATGAAATGTAGACATAGGAGCTGTTCCCATCTCACCATTCCAGAACAAATAACTTGAATGCAGCAAAACTGAAACCACTATGTCTAATTTTTTACACTGAACAATTTAAGCAGTGTTTGTTTAAATCAAGAAATAATTAAACTATATTTTTAAACTATTTTTTAACCTGGACCTTATTTTCCCATGGTTTTGGGGTATAAATGATTAATGGGGACAAAAATCTTTGAAATCAGTGCAGCACTGAGCAAGAACAGTCAGTGAACCCCTCAACTGTGAAAGGTTGCTGCAATGTGATCCAATGGGCAACTGTCCCTGTCAAAGTAAGTCCACTGGAATGCTTGTTTTAGCAACGGCCAGGCTCAGATTGTTATTATAAGTGTCTGACAACATCATGGAAGGGATTCCTACAGAGACAGACCTTTCTATTAAACAGTAAGTTTCTTTTTGTTTAACCAGAGACATCACTATATATCTCTACCAGACTCCATTGACAAAAACATCATTTTACCTTGTGTAACATGGGAGCTGCTGGAATACTGCTGCCTTGATTGGTTGGTTTGTGTTACTGTGTGGTACTTCACTTATGTAAAGGATAGATTAGTAACTCTAATCTCCTACAAGATGAAACAACTGCTATAATTACAATAACCAGCCTGAGCCTGTCAGTGGCAAGAACAAGCACTTTAGTGGACGTACTTTGATGTGGACCATTGCCCATTGGAGCTGTTTGGGGTTAGCAGGTATACGGTTCTTGCTCAATATGGCATCGATTTCAAAGATTTTTGTCCATATCAATTATTTACACGCAGGTTTGAAAATACCAGAGTTAGCCTGAAGGCATCTTTTTGATCATTTTAAAGATTATCATAAGGGTTATAGCAACTTTAAAATAATACTTATATTATCATATATCATTAGCTTATCAATATAATCTCATCAGAAAATCACTGGATCATCACTGGAGTCTGGTGTTGAAAATAATGACACTCAGGAGTTAAACCTGTGAGCTGACTGCGCAGTGAGCAGCAAAGCTGTGCTTCAAGAGCAGTGTGTGCGTACGCGCGTGTGTGAGTGTGTATACTGTGTGTGTGACTGTATTGATCAGGGTATTGATCACATTAGAAGCAGAGGAGGACATGTCAGGATCAATCCATGGCAGCTCACCGCAGCCTGCCACAACACACACACTGCAGGAGCTGTAGAGGACTCATAATGTTCATAATCAACATGGTCTCTATAATAAACTGACTAATGCGAAGACTATATAACAAGTCATTATAGTTTAATTATTCATTAACAGGTTTTACTAAATCATTCAGTTAAATATTTTATTCTTACTTATTAATACTTCATCAGCTCCTGCAAACAATCCCTATTGATACAACAGTTTCATGTAATATGACTGTAATAGTAGTATTACTAATACTACCACCAGAGGTACTTTTATAAAAACTACAGAAATTCATATTTGTATTTAAGCTGTCCCCAGTGCTGCCTCTGCACCATTACTGTGGCTACTTCAAAAACAAACAAAAATGAATTAATGAAACCACTACATAATAAAATTGATTTAAGTTTTCTGTGTCACTAAGAAAATTAAAACTTGGGGAAGTTTACAACTGGAAACCACTAACAACAACAATAACAACAGCAATGACAACAACCAACACACCCCATCCAGCAGCAGCCAATAAAACACTGAGAAGGTCCTACATGGGTACGCATCATTTTTTGGTGTCTTCCAACTGTTACAGTGTTGGAAAATAAATCTGTTTTGTGATGTGAGAACCCTAGGTGTGGGTTGATATAAGTAGTCTACTTAGTTGAAGTTGGACAAACATTGTGGTTCAGGTTAAGATGAAGGTTGTCTTCATTATCAGGGTTACAATATCAAACATGTTAGGGAAAGATCGCAGTCATCATTAAAACATAAACAATGCTGACTGTGGGTTGGAAATGGGAAATGGACAGCTACAGTTACAGACTGATCCATCCATCTCGACCTCCTCCCTCTGCAGACTTTGTCGCTCTGTAATTACATCACCTGACTTTGCTCCTGTCAAAATTACTTTGTCACTTCAACATAAAGAGACAACATTTCTCGGGCACCGACTGAAACAAATCGTGCCGTCGTTCTTGTTCTTAAGGGAACAGTCTCTTCAGGCTTCTACACTCAAACTGAAGTCCAAACCACAGAAACTCTTACTTTACACAACAGCAACTAGGCTACTGACTGCTGAACACAACAAGGCTTTTAAAAATGGCACTTTCTTTTTTTTTTACCTGCACTGAATCAGTTTACAGCCACAACAGAGTTTAGGTGAATATGTGAGACTGTGGCAGATTGGTTCTGCTTCTAAAAACAACCAAAATATCCATAATAACACAGGCCAGAGTGGCTGTCCAACTACTAATACTACCATTGCTGCTGTTACTACTGCTTTTGTGCTGCTGCTACCACATCCAACACTGCTTATAAAACACAATATCTACTGGATTTAACAGAGGTTCATAAAGAAGAGCGAACAGCACAAACAAGAGAATGAAATATGTGCAATAGAAACAAATGGCCCGCAGTCAAAATCTGGTTAAAAATAAATTTATGATGTTTAATGAAATAACAGAAAACATGAGAAGCACTTTGTTTCATGTGGAGCTGGAGCTGAGCACAGTGTTTGGGTGGAGAACAGATATGAACCACAGCCCTCAAACATTCCTCTGGTGGAAACTCCTCCAGCCTGGTTTCTATTAAACAGGGCTGAACGGGACCAAACTGGGCTGAACAGAACCAGCCGAGGCTTTACTTCTTATCATTCACATCACTCATTCTTTACCTACAGCGCATTTCTTTTATTTTGTTTGATTGCATCTTATTTGTCCACTGAAGTGAGACTTATTCTGCAAGCTCTTGGCAGCTTTAATGTGCTCCACTTCATCCATAAATCATCTATTTAATCTGTTTTTTATCATCATTTAATTATGGATTATCTTTTAGATGTTATGTCCTCATGAGGAGTTGAAATGTTTTGGTCTTAAAATACATCTTCCTCTTGAGCTCATCTGCAACTCCTCAAACCAACATGTCAGGGCTTCAGAGACTCTATGGAGACTATAATAACAGTGATTCTACTGCCACTACTGTAACATTTTTTCTGGCTATGAAATACCCAGAACGTTTTTTCTGGCTATGAAATCAAACTCTTCAAACACATCATGGTAAATATCATCACAGTCCATGAACAAGAAGAGAGACTGCATCGGAATGCAGCAAAACGTAATTTACACAGAGTGAGTTGAAATGGCTCACTTCACTAACTAACATTACACGATCATGTTTTGAAGCACAGCACCGGCTCTCATTTCGGAGCAGGGTATTCTGGAAAAGTTTCCAGCGGTGGAAAATATCCAGCCCATTTTTAAACCCCTGGTGAGAAGTTCCACTGCAGTGTGACAGAAACAGCAGCGCTGATGTGATGGCGTTTATCGCTGTGGACGTCTGCAGAGCTTCACACTGTGGGAGCAGGTTTGGGTAAACAGACCCTGGTTAAGTCAACAGAAACTCCCACTCTGAAAACACCTACACCTGAAAACATCTGTGTTAGTTCATCCTGAGGTTAGCCCTGGAGGAAAGATCAGGAAGTCTCCAAAGTCATCAGTATTAATCCTCTGGGGACCATGAATATCCATCCACATTAAATCCAACCAACCGACCATTAAATTAAAACCAACTGACCAGTTGTTGCAAGGTTGTTGTTGACATTTGCATAAATTTATGCAAATTCCCCCACTGGCCAGTGTGAGAGTAAATGTCAGTAGAGAAATGTCAGATATATTTGAGGTTATTTAAAAGCAGTGTCTCCATTACTGAGTTTGTACAAACTATGTAAATGTCCAAAAACCAAAAACCACATTTAAGGATTCTTATCAAAAATAGTTGTTTATCAGTATCGAGGAAAACCTCTGAGAAAAAGTGGGCTGTTCAGTTCACAATGAATGGCATACTGTCACATCTCTAGTATTTGAGTATGTACTGTATGTGTGACCGGGGCGTAACAGATAACAGTCATTACTCACATGTCCACTAGAAGTCGATGTCAGTTTTGTGGTGAGAGTATATGCTACCTACATTTTTATCCACAACCTATCATCATTTCCTGGTTTTGCTCTGGTCAGGCTGACTTTACTACAAGAGACAACAAGGTCAACAAACAGGGTCATCAGCCCCCATAGCCGAGTGGTTAGAGCGCATACTGCATGGGCCTAAGTGACCAGTTGTTGTCACTCCCCTACTCTCACTCCCCGTTTCCTGTCTCTCTCTCACCTATCAATAAAGGCTAAAAAAAGCCCCCAAAAATTGCAACAAGGCCTGGATGAGTATGGATGGTTTACTGACCAGGCACACTGGGTGCAGGGGCCTTTGGACCAGAGTTTCTGTGTGGAGTGATTGTTAATATTTCTTGTTGGAAAGTCAATCAAATGACAGCAAAGTGACTCAAAATTACCTCGAGATACAAGGTGACTACAAAAGCACAAAACAACCAATACGCCCACAAAGACTCATTAAATAACCATAAACGACATCTCTGAGTCAGTCTATGTCTCTAAGAGTCTGAGGGCTCTGGGTCACCTCAAAAATGTTACTGAAATGTTACCATCATTTAGTCTGGGAGTGTTACTCCTTTGTAGGACGGGTGGGGGGCCTTTTACTTTACCCAGGGGCCCCAGTGTCTCCTTATCTGCCTATGTTCTCATGCAGCACAAGAGCATAAATGTGGATAAAACCAGACAACAAACAGACTCCAGACCTGTCTCAGACAGCTCCTACTTTGAAGCCTGAATATCACAAAAGGTCAACATTATATAGAACACAAACAGGCAACACATCATTTTTGTGTCCACACATGTTTTAAGTTTGTGATCATGGTTCTGTTTTATTTCTGTCTTTTCTCCATCAAGCACTTGGTGTGTCACGTATCTCTGGCTGAAAAATGTTTCAGAATTATTTGGACTCACTGTGTGAACCACTGAAGTGACAGTCTCTCCAAAAATGGAGAGGATGCTCCTTTCTGTTTTCTCCATGTTGGGACATTTAAACTGACTGGTTTTATCCAAACAGCTTCAGATGGAACGGAGTGAGTTTCAACACATGCAGTAAGGAGGTCAAAGGTCAGAGGTCACAGCACATGGACAACAGCAATTAGAGGGACGCCGAGTAAGAAAGAAAATTCTCAAAATAAAAGCAGATAGAACCTATTTTTTCACAAAACGTCCAGATAATGTGGGAAAATATATCATAATATTATTTTGAAGGAGAATTAAAAGGGATTTTGACAAAAAATACAAATATTGTGTGACTATGGTGACAAAGGAAAAAGGAAAGTAAAGACATAATGGCTGGATTTGTGATGTGTCACAAGACAAATTTCCATCATTTTGGTCAGGACTGATTCTAATTTTTCTATTTTTTTTTTATTAAATCAATTTCTTTTAATGCTGTTTCTAATGAAAACACATTCAGGGTGTGGTTTTAGTGTTGAGTTTTAACAGCTTCCCTGGTTTAAAAAAGAAGACTATCAAGAAGTATCGCATTACATTAGAAGGTGAAAACACACAGAGGAAGTTCATCAGATATTTTTTATATTTCAGCTTCAGCAGTGTTGTAGTTTTCCACCTGGTTTTGCCTTTGGTTTAACTCACTTGACTTCTGATTATAGAAGTTGTTATTAGCTTCTAGTATGTGAACAAGAAAATCAAACATTTTCTGTGTATTTTGTTACTTTTATTAAATATGTGACCATGAATTCACAACCAAAGATTTGTTCTTTGCACAGATACTAAAAAGTTTTTGTATTATTTTTGTGATGACGGTGTGATATTAAATGATGAGCGGTTTTCTGGTGAAATTCTGAGGTTGTGTAACAGACTGTCAGAAGATGTTTTCAAACACAACAATGAGTCACTTCCATCCCTTCACACTGTTGTCTTTGATGGTTACTGTCCCTCTTGGTCCTGCTGGCTGTGATTTAGTGTTTGTGATAATGAACAAAGGGCTCAGTGAAGTGAGAGCGAAGACTCGTCTCTCATTCAGCTCACAGACAAAAAGCCGCTGTGATTTGAATACAAAGAGTCTGCAGCCCAAAACAGACAGGAGGGAAACTGTGCTGACCTGCTGCAGCTTCCTGCTCATTACTGAGACAGTGTGTGAGTGTGTGTTTACTGGGAGTGGGAGGCATCCTGTATAAACCAGTTTACTCCTGAATGTTCAAAGACTATTTCAGACCATAAGCACAACTGGTGACAATGCTAATACAACCACCAGAACTTTTAAACCCTGTTCATGAACAATTGCACAGGAATTAACTTTACAGTCAGTGATGGAAGATGTGCTCAGAGCCTTTACTTCAGTAAAAGTAGCAATACCACAGATGTAAAAACTACTTCATCACAAGTTAAAGTCCTGCAGTCAAACTTCATAGTGTTTTATTTCATATTTCTAAATAATCTAAGAATGTCCACTTGATTTGGAACTAAGTTACTAGAGTGATCAGTTCAATCAAGACACATTTTTGTTAATATAACCCAAAAGATTTCATAGGTTTCATATGTGAAAATTAACATTTGTAAGGGCAGAAATGCACATATTTAGTGGTGCCACAGTGTAGCAATACTCTTACAGGTAAAAGTGCTGCATTCAAAGGCTTACTCAAGCAAAAGTACAAAAGTATTCACATCAAAACATACTTAATATACCAAAAGTAAAAGTCCTTGTTATGCAGAGTGACTCATTTGAGAATGTAAAGTATCTTACACTACTCAGTAGCTTAATCTATATTCCATCAGTAATAATATACATGTCATAATTAATTTGTTGATTATATTTTGTGTTAATAATCCAAATTTGAAAAATAACAACTACATGAAGCTCTAGTACAGTGCTTACATAAAAGTGCTTAGTTACTTCCCACCACTGCATAAAAGACACAAATCAATAAAAAAAGGTTCAGTTAAGAACACGTCTGGTTGACCCAGCTGAACTATCACATGATACCGTACAGTGTGTCTGTGTGTGTCTCTCTCTCAGAGATTTCACTATGTCCACTTCCTGCATTACGTCACCCTCACCAGTCCCCATACATCTGCACTGTTTACTCTCTCTCTCTGTCATATGATGGTACCACACACACACACACACACACACACACACACACACACACACACACACAGCCCGGGGGACTTCTGAGTCATTTAATACACTGTGTCTCTACAGACTGTTAGTCACCTGTTTGCTCTCTGCTGTTCATCTGTCACACACTGACACCTTTTACGCACTTACAGTACCATGTGACATCTTTACAATATCACTTTTACTATTGTATTACCTTTAAAGTTCAACTAATCAATATTTTTAGGCAACTTTGTACTGTGACTCCAATATATTTTACTTACTTAAAAACTTTGAAATATTTCATAAGAATTTAGAATATAAACAGGCATTAAAACAGTGGTTTGAGAACTTTTAAGCTTGAGATCCAGAGCTGGGTTAATCCACTAACAGGCTTCAGGGCCCTTATTCAGCCCCAGTGAGGGTAGGAGCTGATTAAACACAAATTTATTTAAGAATATTCCCCACATAAGCATGATTTTGAGTGAAATATTAAAGCTATTAAAGTAGATTTTACACACAAGAAACAGCCTCATGGTTCTTAGTTTTAATTGGTTAATAATAAAAGTTTGAGTTTTAAGTCAGTGAGTTGTTGGCAGTTCCACCAAGGGAAGATTTCCACACTAACTGTCTCACTTGGTTTAAATTAAATTACAGTTTGATGCCGAAAGAGATCAAATTATCAACATTTCACAGAAGGTGCACTGTGAAACTGAAAAGAGATCACTGCATCAGAACTCTGTTTTTTCTTTTTCCATGAATCATCTGAAGCCCCCTCTGATTTCTGTGGTGACTTTTTGGAGGAGGCCGACCCCTTGGTTGGAAACCACTGGACTAAACTATCTAACTGTATGTAAAGTAGTTAAAACCTGCTCCACTGCGGAACAGTCAATATGACTCAGGCTTAATAATCTGATAATGTCAGACATCGGTCAGTTAGTTTTAGTACTTTTACCAAAGTAAAGGATCTGAATGCTTCTTCCACCACTGAGGGAAATTATACACAGATATTTTTTGTTTACTGCACAGATGAAGAGATAAAAAATTTTGATGTTGACCTGCAACAGTGGCTGAAGTTACTGTGTGTAACTGTCCTCATAGTATGATTGTAGGTTTGAACTCTGTCCTAACTCAGCCCACCTGACTACAGGATGGCCTGCTGACTGGATTGTTCACTGACACGATCCAACATATTAATATATAAATCAGGCAGTTCAACTTATGTCAGAGGTCAGGCCAACAAGAGAAAAGACGAGGAAATTTATGAGCCATGAATGAACATGGATCACAGAGAAGAGAAAGACGAAGACTTCTCCCAGTGATGGCAGGACTGCTGTGTACGCAAAGAGCAGGAAAGTGTAAACTGTTTAACATACACCAGCATGAATGCAGCTTCCCAGCAAAAACACAAACAAGCAGAGTGTTCTTCTGCAGGGTTAGAGTGGGTTGGGCAACAGAGAATCCAAAACCAGCACCAAAAAACAGGGAGTGATGTAGACTCAAAGCCAAACTGACCACATAACCAAAGAGCAGCTGGAGAAATGACAGACTCAGCCCCGAAGCAGCCGCTGAAGCTGCTGTTAAACTGTCAGCCCTTCCTCCTCCTCCTCACTCCTCTACAGACCTGCCAACACGCCTCAAGTTTCCACTGATATGTCCATCAATTTAAAGAAAATATCATCAAGAAAACAGAGCTGGAAACTTAACTTAAAGAAATAGTTCAAGGTTTTGGGAAATATATTTATTCAACTCTGTACTTAACCTAAGACACTTCCAGACATGCAACAACCCCCTCTGTCAATCTGATGGTAATTTATGGATCTGAAATATATCTGTTATACTTGTGACACAACACAAGGTCTGAACTGAATGCCGTCAGATTAACATACAGACTGCAGCAGCAGAAAAACATCCAGAGAGAGGGATGAAACGCTTGTCTTGACACTGTGAACTTATTTTCTCAATCATTGTTTCTTAGAGTCACTGAGAAGAAACTATTTTAAGTTGCTGAGGAGATTGATCTTCTAATATCAAATCATTCTGCAGAAACTATTTTCCCTTGCAATGCAATCAGAGCAAAAGAGGTTACCTAGGTTAACCTTCCTTACAATAATAATGCTAAGTTCATTTATGGCATCTGCATGGATGAGTAAAAGAATATTCAGCAAAACTCTTTACATACAGCAAGATTCCAAACTTAAAGGATAATTCTAGTATATGTCAATCTGGTATATTTCCTATAAATGTGGCTACTGTGGCTCTATGAGTTGTGTTAACTCTGCATTGTAGAGACACAGGGAAATGAGGACTCACACAAAACCAGGGAGAGAGGCATGAGCCTCCTACAGCTTTCCAAATAAATAACATTTTCACATGAATCATTCCTAACACTTGTTTCTGAGTGCGACTCAAAGTAAACACAGAATGTAGCCACTCGGAAAGGCCATTCTGCTATGCACTACCCAAGTTGAAATGTATAATGTCATTCATGTTTGTAGCTGTCAGATGTTATAAAACAGGTGGCAGCGTTCCCTCTAATGACATCAAATGATGAAAGTGATGTGAAAATGTTTCAGTAGTTTCACTATGAGAAGATGGAGAGAACAGACGGATGAATGGTCATTAAGACTTCAATGGTAAAGTAAGTTTAAAAATCCATCAGCAGCACAGCGTGAGAGAGAACAGAAAAAACTCCTCTTCATCACTCTCTCACTGCGCTCTCTCTCTCTCTCTCTCTATCCTGCACCAGGTGCCAAATATCACACAAGCTGCTCTTTCTATAAATGTGCTGTCATGTCTGAGTGAACTATAATGTAAAAGTCTCCTCAACAATGTTATGTATTCCATGTCTGACAAGGGCTGAACATGTCACTCTGGGAAAAAAAACGAGAAGAATTTACCCTCCAGCAGTGATTTCTAGGAAAACGACAGCAGCTCTCGTCTGCACACAAAGCTCCACTCAGGTGAAACAAACAAGTTCATTCTGAAGTCAAAACTCTCCCACCAAAAATGATTTGTCGGGAGTCAAAGTAAAACTCACTCAGTCTTAACCAGACCATAACTGCTCTATGAGTCTGTAATGATTCGCTGAGTAAACAATCAGTTGACTGACAAAAGATAAACTGTTTTGATAACTAAATAATCATTTTGTCAGTTCAAGCTTCTCAGATGTCGAGGTTTGATCCTTTGTCAGAGTAAACTGCATAGGTTTTGATTATGCACTGTTGGTCAGACAAAACATCTGAAGTTGTCACCTTGGTCTGTGAGAAATGACAACAGACATTTTTCACTAATTTCTGGTATTTTAATTAATGAATCAAGTAAATAATCAACAGATGAAGCGCTAATGAAAAGAATCCATAGTTGCAGCCATAAACTCTTCTACAAGCCTAAAATCAGAGGGATGTTTCAAGTCTGGAAATCCATCTACACTACAAGACCAAAGGTATGTGGACACTTGCGCATTGCTACCATGTGTGATGATAGTTGAATATGTAAATGTGCCACCATGTTCATCAATGTGCAGCTATAAACGCCTCCTGTCAGTCTTTGCACTAGATGTTAAACCTGCATTCAGTAGAGAGGTCCAACAATGATGTTGGTGATAAGGTCTGGCTCACAGTCAGTGTTCCAGTTCATCCCAAAGGTGCTGGATGGGGTTGAGGTCAAAGGTCAGCACAGACTTTTTTTTTTTTTTTTTTTTTAAACACACCAAGTCGGAATAACTGTTTCTTTATGGATATGGCTTAGTGCCATGTTTAAACAGGAAAGAGATAACCACAAACTGCTGGCACAAAGCTGGAAGAACAGTAAGCTACCAATAATGATTATTATCTATTAATCCCTTAGGGATTTTAAAGATTGATAGATCAGTGATTTAGCCTGGAAAATAGTGTGAAAATGACCCAGAAAGCAAGGCAACATCTTCAGATAACTTACACTAACTGACCAACAGTCCAAAAGATATTCTGTTTATTCTAGTGTGTAGTATGAAAGAGAAAGGCAGCTAATCCTCACAGTTTAAGAAGCAGGAAACAGCTAATATTTGGCATTTTTCTAAACTAATGACTGATCATCAAAAGGATGTATTGATTAATCAACTGTTTGAACACATTACCAGTTCACATATCTTTTTATGCTGTAGCCAACAGATTTCCACTCATCTGAATCAGAAGGGCTCAGACAAAAACCATGAAACACCCCACTGAAAGTACACTAAAGTGTGTGGCCATGGGCGTCCATATATTTATGGCCATGTAGTACATATATTTGCAAACCGGTCAACAGGGATGAAAAGTGATGATGTTTAACGAGCTGAAACATTCAACAACAGCAGCACGGTTCCTTCAAGAGTTCAGGTCTGAAACAAAGTTCTGCAGCTAAGAGATGAGATAAAAAGAGAAGAATTTGAATGGAGTTTGGTGCGATGATTCAGAAGTTATTCTGCAACTACACATTATCTCTCCGTCTACCTATTATTCGTTTCGCCCCCCCCCTCTCTCTCTCTCTCACCTTGACAAACTGCAGTATTCAAATGATCTCCTCCCGCTCCTCCTCCTCCTCCTGCTCTCCTGCAGGTCTCCTTCCTCACACCGACGCCTCCTCAGGCAGAAACACGGGAGTGATGAAGGGAGCTCGTTGCCTCCTCCTCTTCCTCCTGTATCTCTCGATCTGTCCACGCTACGCTCCGCGGCCGTCTCCCAGGTGGCAGAGAATGACATCATCCCTGTCGACACACACACACACACACACACACACACACACACACACACACACACACACACCTGTTCCCTCAACAAGCACCACCCCTGAACCAGGAAGCCTCCTCCCTCCCTCTCGCCCTTGTACTTCCTGTATCTCTTAAAGGGGAAGTGTCAGTCACTGCTGCAGGGCACTGACAACAGGTGAGTCAGCTTCCAATAGTTGTAGGGAAAGAAGGCCATTGTGACCAAGTGGTGTAACATCCAGGCTCACACTGGAGGTTTAAAGATATCTGCTGTCAAAGCAGAGAGGAGGAGAAAACTACTTAATGCCCGATGAATGTCTGTCATTGATAATCCTGGGAGATATTTAACTGTGTGTGGATTTTTCTAACATCAGAGGGTTTAGTTTTTATTTCCAACTATCATCACAAAGTCTCCTGGTGTTATTCTAGACTGCAGTGATGGAGGAGGAGCGTAAAACCATTGAAGTTGTCAGGAATCCTGTTGGGAATCAAAGAAACAATTAAATTGCAGCTTTAATTAATATTTAATTAATTTTATCTGCCTCTGTTAGTTAGAAACTCTGTTTAAAACCAGAGTGGACACATGGATAGTCTGGGACAGCGAAATGTAAAACTATCTGTTGCTTTTATTTGTCACTTTATTGTAAACTCTTTTGTCCCCATCGGGACCCTGTAGGGACAATGACTCAGTTTTCCCAGTGATCTTATTATTCAATATTCAGGCTGACAGATTTTCCTTTAAGCAAGTTAATTTGCTCTGGAGCAGCACAGGTTACCATGGTGATCTACCTGGTTAAAAATTAGCCAGCTTAATGATAACAGAAAACCTGAGATAAGCCCAAAGATGCCTGGATAATTCACCAATCTGGCTTTATGGTACAGGGCCTTGGATGATTCTTGTGTGTTTATTTGGGGAAACCTTCAGCACCTTCAGCACCATTCCTTTAAAATAAGGATGGCAGAAAGAAACTAGGGCTTAGTTACTATCGTACTAACTGACATCTAGTGTTTGTAAGTCACAGACATGAAATCTGTTTCAGTGCTTAAATCACATTTGTTTGGATAAAGGTATTTCACTGCCCCAAGTTCAAGATGAATCAAATATTTTCATGTTTTACAGGAAAAGAACAGAGATGCATTGTGCAAAAAAAAATTTTTCAACAGATAATTTGCATGCGACAA
This sequence comes from Lates calcarifer, assembly GCF_001640805.2. Classification (NCBI taxonomy): domain Eukaryota; kingdom Metazoa; phylum Chordata; class Actinopteri; family Centropomidae; genus Lates; species Lates calcarifer. The sequence continues at coordinate 20,700,599 of NC_066848.1, forward strand.
GAGGTAAAAACAATTAACACCGGAACACAGCATCAGAACTTGGAAAATGTATTTTTCACTCCACTGTCTTTAAATTCCCTCAGTGATGCTGTCTGTGAGAGAACAGAGGACACTCCTCTTTCTTTATATCAGCACTTTTCAACTCAGCAGGTGCAGAATATCACAGAGCACTGTGGCTCTTTCATCACATTAACAGATAGATAAAGCCAGCAATGTTACATATTCCCTGTTTGAAAGGGGCTTTACAGTTTTTCAGTCTTAGTGTGAAATTCCTCCCTTGTGTTTTGGCAGACAGTATTTCTATCCTAAACTATGGTGGAGGAATACTAACACAGAGAGTTTCAGACCAATGCAGTTGCCAATTTCCCACCCAGCACCCAGACTGTTTAGCTAGCAAATACATTTGCACCCATCTGATCACCTATGGGTGTGTTAGTCTGAAAATGAGGTGTAGTCAGGCACATTGTTTTACTATCTTGAGGCAGTGGGTGCACAATGTGCGTACACCCACGTCTGCTTATGATACACAGGGACACAAGGCAGCGCACAATCATGCAAAAGACTAAAAGAAAAAGTTGTTGCATGTTGTGTAACACATGCAACATAACAGGTGTCATTCATGTCTCTTAGACATAAATGAGGACATGTTACAGAACCTTAGCCAATGAATGCAAATACACCAGCAGCAGCGCTGGTGAGGAGAGATCAACATGCAGAAGAATCCAGTACAATAGCAATGCCCACTATCTCAGAGTGAATCTGGGCTTGTCTGGCATTGTCATCTCTACGCATAAGGCATTCCCCAGGCTGCTCTTGTTTTTGGTTCCTGAATGGTGGAACACACTCCTAAATGCTGTTTGGATCAGAGTAGGGGCGTCCTTCTCTATCCCTGAGAATCTCCTGAAGACTCACCTCTACTAGGAGCACCTCCTCTCTTCACACCCCAACATGCCTAACTAGCACTTACTGAGCACTTTCAGTGTACTTCTTAACCAAATTCACTTTGTCTTATGGAACAAAATGTGGTTGGTGGGTGTGTTGACGCAGAAGCTCTAGCAAAAATAAATAAATAAATAAAATAAATCTGCATGGTTCATCTGACAACTGACACATTCCTGGTTAATGACAAAGTATTTCTACTGTTTTCCCAGTGCTCATGGAGATGGAGGATAAAATGATAGTTGCTGTGGTTACTCTCGAGTCCTGTCTCATAGTAACATAATACTGCTGTGTTTTGGTTTTTTCATTTTCATTTTTCATCATCTCGCCTACACTTGTAACAATACTGCATCAGAACATTCCCCTGTCAAAGTCCAGACCAGGATCCCTATGGATCAAACTTGTGAGAGTGACTCTACAGAAGAACCAACTAAAGAGTAAAACAGTTGTTGGCTGAGTGTTAGAAACATGGCACATTTATCAGTGACTCCATCTTACAGCCAACGCTCAACCAATCACATGTTTGATCAGACTCCAGAGAGTCTGTCCTGTTTACATCCTGTAGAGTCTCCTGGTTGTTGTACTTGGACAGCTTTTCTGTAACTTTCACAGAGGTGTTTCTTCTGGATGATATTTCTAAGTCAATGAACATGCACCTCTTTTCCTTCCTGTCCTTGATAACAGTGTCAGACATCTTGAGAATGGTGACATCGTTGTTCTCAGTGAACATGTTTGGTTGATGTTAGTACCTCTTCTCAGTCGTCTCCTCGGGTCTGTCACTGTTAAATAGGGAATTGTCCAACATTTTCTCAGGTTAGAATGCTCAAGACAGTTTGTAAGGAGTCAAGTTCAAATCAAATCCAATTCAATCTGGCCCAAGAGCACCTATGCACACTGACACCTTATCAGACAGTTTGTTCCTCCCTGATGGAGAAACACTTGTGATAACACTGAAACATCTCTGTTGCAGTTTATCACATACAATACATTACAGTGCCAAGACTCAGAGGGAGTAAAGCAGGAGAAATCAGAAACAGATAAATAACAAGGACAGAACAACAGAAACAAGCAGGAAAAGAAAAGATTCCCCAGGGAAAAGACACAGAAACAGAAACTGTGCTGTAGGAGTGTTTACAGGCTGAGGAGGGAAAGGAGAGGAGTTACATAACATTTAATAAATGCGCACGCACACAAACACACACGCACAGGTACCTTGGAGGGTACAACACACTTTTTCAGACCATTTGCTTACCGAGGAAACTGCTGGTAGGTTTGGCCTTCGATAGCACTTCATTTAATCATAAAGGTTCCCTGTGGAGTCTTTGACCACTGTAGAGCAAAGAAATGTGATGTAATAAAGTCATAATCTGAAATTAATTAAACTCGAGCTGGGAGATTCTGACTCCTGTGACTGACGTGACACAATCAGCTGATCCATTCTGTCAACAAAAACACACAGTCCACTCATGGTTGAAGAGTGGTGTTGCAGAGGGATGTGCTCCAAAACAACAGCAAAGAACCAATTTAGAAACCAGCAGACCTTCCTCACAGAGCCCCATTAAAAACACCAGACACTTCACCAGAGGAGGCCTCCACCTCATTTCCAGTGTGTGTGTCAGTGTTAATTTGTCACGCATAATGTATGACGGTTACAGCAGCAAAAGCGTCACTGCGGCATCCACATGAAGCTCAGTGCTCCAATCAGACTCAGCTTCTCCAGCTGCCTCATCAACACTGTGTTTCAACTCTTATTATCAAATAACAGCTGCGATATATCAAGTTAATTAATTAATGCTCCACCTAATTAAATGTCTGCTCTTTATCTCTGCTGTGACCTGCAGACAATTTCTTTCTGCTTTTATGTCACAAAGATTAATATTAAGTTGTTTATACACTCTTTAAATCCAGATGTATTTCCCTACTGGTCTTATTAATCTTATCTTCTCTTTGTTGTTCTTGTTGTTGCCTCGCTCATGTTCTTCAGGTATTTTGCAATGTTCTTAATGCTGTTATTACTACAGGTCTGTAGTATTATATATTATATCTGTATATGTATGTGTATATACACATACACATACATACATATACTGTAAAGCAGATTTCTTTGAGAAGATACGTAGAGAGGAATAGGCACAGATACTCTGTAGTCAATTCAATTCTTCATGCAGGCACTTTATTATCGGTACTGGGTCAAATACAGTCTGCTCATGCAGCCTGAAAGATTGACTAAGACACACAGAGAACTTAAGAGTATATATAGACCAAGAAGTCACCCAAATAACATAAGATACATTGTTTTACACATATAGGTCGTGTCCCATGTTTGAACTGTAGTCATAAGATATATCATATGATCATCCTATAGCGCTAACATGACTATCTGACTGATCTGGTCATCATGTATGCTTATCGAATTAATTATTCTACAGAACATGGAAACTAATAAAAAAAATCATATTATCATTTACATACACATTTATATTACACACATATATGTTGGCCCTGTGATGGACTGGTGACTGGTGATCTTTCCCAGGTGTACCCCGCCTCTCACAACCCTTACAGATAAGCGGTTGAGATAATGAATGGATGGAACATTACAGTATGTCACGATTTTACCTTAAAATAATAGATACTCATTTTGATGATTGATTTTGATGGTGCCCTAATAATATGTCGTAATAATAATAATTTAATAAAATTTTCTATAGTGCTTTTCAAGACACTCAAAGGCGCTTAAAAATATAACAAAAGAAAACAGCAAAAAGAAATAAGTAAATTAAATAAAGTGACTGTTATAACTATGCAAATGCCAGGTTGAATAGGTGGGTCAGGATTAGTGATTTGAAGGTCTGTAATGAGTCTAAGTTCCTGATGTGTTGTGGAAGGGAATTCCAGAGGGTAGGGGCAGCGACAGTGAAGGCTCGGTCCCCCAAGGTAATCCGACTAATAACATTACTGAGCAAACAAGCAAAGGTTAGCCAGGTTTTTAGCCAAAGAAGTAATTATCAAATGGCAAGCTTGCCAATTTACCAGCCAGACCAGCATGGCAGTTTGGATGAATCAGCAGACATTATCCACTCGACACAGTAGTTTGCTACTGATTTGTCCAAGTTAGCAGACAAACTAACCTTAGAAAGCGACAGCCAGCTAAAACCACAGTATCATGTTGAGCTGGGAAAACAACAGCAGCCAAAATGCTGTGTCCTGCCACTAGGTTGCTGGTCTGACCTCTGAACTTTGACATCTGGCCTGGGCTGTTTCCCCACAGAGTCGCAATAAGTTAAAACTTTCTTAAGTTATCTGTATAAAAATGAGGCTTCCTGAAATTGAATGTGAACCATGTTATTACTGTAGAACCCCTGCTGGGCAGTAAACACACACACACGCACACACACATGCATAAACCAACCAATTACTGAAATATGCAAATGCAGAGACCAGATAAGGATTTTATTCTTGTTCATTTTATATTGGAGATGAATCGCCAGCAGGGAGAGGAGCTAACCCAACTGCAGTCAGATGAGTCTCTCCTCTACGGGCTGCAGCATTCATTACAGACACAATGTGAAGAAACAACATCCTGATGATTATCTATTATTAGACTCTTACCAGCATTGGAGCTAAAACTGAAAAAATCAGGTGGCGCTACAGGGAAGTTCATGGGTTCATTCAAATTTAAAGGGTTCATCCTCTGAGGAGCAGAGATACTGTTGCAACATTTCAGGTTAGTTTTTATAATTCCAGAGTCTGATGCTAGAGAGAAATCACTAAAATGATAAAGAATGTAGCCTGACAATGAGACTGAACAGCCATTTCTTTCACTTTATTATCTGCCCTGTCGATATCAGATTCAGTCGACACAGAAGCTGTGGTAGTGGTAGCATCAACAGCTATAAAGTTAATGTTTGTCATGTCGCATAAAGACTGGAAACAGAGAAAAACAGCCAGACTGGCTCTGTCCACAGGTACATTCTGTAAGGTAACTTAGTGTCTCAGGTTTGATTCCTCATCAACTCTACTGTTACTGCTGTCACAGTCCTCCTCAGCCTCGGCCCTTTTGAGAAAGACTGACACGACTGCTGAACAAGTTAAAAGTCACATTAAAGTGTGCAGACAATTCTGGGCTCACAGGAAAAACAACCATGCATCCATCTATTATCTACACTGCTTATCCTTTCAGGGCCATAGGGGGCTGGAGCTGATCCCAGCTGGCACTGGAAGAGAGACAGGGTACACCCTGGACAGTTTGGAAAAACAACTAGAAAGCTGAAAAATCTGATTACTGAGAGTACTATAACTCCTACAGTACAACCACTGCACAGTCGTGAAGCTACAGCTACTGTACTATGAAGTGTTACGCCTCTTCCTCCCAGCAGACTTTAGTGTTTTGTGAAGAGACTCTTCAGATCTGAAGAAGAAAACTAAAAACAGCAGAACAACAATTACATCATGATGGTTTAGTTGACAGTTTTAAACACACATGCACACAAACACACACATAAAGTTGAAATCAACAGTTATTTGACTTTGTGCTCTGTATCACTATTATTATGTGCACTAGGAGCAAACACACACACACACACACACACACACACACACACACACACAAATACACACTCAGTTGTCTAATGACAGCTTATTTCTGGTCTGTCTCCCATAGCGACCAGACTGCTCTCTGTCGCCACGGTGATAGAGCTGCAGCTCAGGACCACAACTGATGGAAACCAGACAGACAGTGAGGGGTGAGAGACTACAGACAGAGACTGTGATAGAGAGTAAAATCTATGCATATAAAACTAATATAATGCATCTTGTCCAATTATTATTCTTTTGGCTCCTCTTTGGGGGATTGTTATGCTCTAAGTTCTGAAACTACAGCTCCCATGATTATTTTGGGGGATGTAAACAGGAAGTATAATGTTGCCATGGATTCAAAGTTATCTTGTGGGCTGCAACTTGAGCCCTATTTTTTTAAACCAACATTTATTTGACATTTTTGCTAAATGGCACCATTTCCGGTATGCAGAATTAGCTATTAGCAGTTCCTGTCTACCCATGTATACTGCAGACAGTATCACTGGATTACTGTGATAGTGAAGAAAACTCAAAAACATGATGATTTGCAGTCAAGTTCTGGAGTTACGAGGGGCCATCTTTTCTGTGATATCTAAGTGTATTTATGGACATTCTTCAATGGACAGACATAATGATAAACTTGTGAGGTGTATTATACGATATGTGTAAAGATTTGACTGAGTTCTAATTACTCTGAAAAAGAGAACAAGTTGTGGCAGTTGGATGCTAAGGGTTTTAAGGTACCTTAATCATCTCCATGGGAGTGTGTCACAGTTTTCGGCAGGAGGACCAGCCCTATAAACACGAATGTCTGTTGCTGACTGACTGACTGACTTAGTGACCAAGTTACACCATTGATCAGCTGAATGCCACCACCATGAGTATTGACATTACACCATTACACTGGCCGAGTGTCGGAGTTTCCCCATTGGTTGTTGCTCTTTCAAACTAAATTGGCTTTCCCGACCCTTTTACTGACATTTTCTCAAAAAATTACTAGTTGTCTTTAACTTATCTGTAAGATGATTTTGTCAGATGACGTCACAATTATAAAATCAGGATTTTAGCAGTGCACAGCTGCAGCTTGGAAATGGCTTGGAGGTGACTGCCAGTTAAAACATAGTCGCAATGGGCCACATTTCAGTCAGTATTTCATACTTGTTCTATTGTCTGATAACAGAAACAAAAAACTGTTGTGGTGTTCGGGTCTGAGATGCTCCTATTACCTGTTTGCACTCTGTCCATCATCTGTTCAAGAGAGACATGTTAAGGCCCCCTCCTCTCTCCTAGTTCTCTCCTGTCTGTCTTCCTTGTTGCTCTCTCTTGTGTCTCCTCCCCTCTGTGTTTGTGTGTGTGTGTGTGTGGGTGTGTGTGTGTGTGTGTGCGTGTGCTTCTCAGCACAGGTGTGGTGCAACACCAGTTCACCTGTTCTTCTCATCAGCCTGCTGCCTATCTACCTCAGTCCTCCACTCACTCATCATTGGTTTCTTCTGCTATTTCTTGTGGCAACTCAGTAACTGCTCCAGCTGGGAAGCATGTCTGTGTCCCGGTCTCCACCGCTCAGTCCCCCCCTTGCCATCGCCACTACCTCCTCTCCCCTGGTTCCCCCTATACGGACCCAAACCCATCTCCAGCCCCTCTCTCCCCTCTGCATCAATCATTGAGCTTTCAACATTTATTTAACATTGCCTGTTTTTCTGGTGTCTTGTGTTCTGAGTCTGCCTTGGGTACTGTCAATTTGGCCTTCTCGTAACAAGACAACTCATAAACTTATGTTATGAATTTTGTGAAATTTGCTCCAGTTTTGGATTTCTCTCTTTCATAGCAGAGAAACAGAAATGTTCAGAGAGTGCCTTGGATGCACAATTAAAAGTAACCATTGTGCAATAGATTGTAGGATGCTCATTAGTGAAGGGAACACTGGTTATGACTTCCAGACTACTGTGTTATGTTTTCAGCCCTGAAATGCGGTCTAAAATGGAACACTCTGTGTGCAGGCTACTTTGGGGACTGAAGGTTTCAATCGGACACTGCTCTTTTATCACATCTATATTCCCAAGTATAAAATATGATTTTATAGATAGATATAGATTGTTTCAGTACCTTGCTCAGAGGCACGCTGACAACAAATATGTGTGTGTGTGTTTCCTACATTTTCCCACACAGGATTTTTCCAAACAAAAAGTCTCTGTAGAACAACAACAAGGCAGGGGCATCTGCAGTACACACACACACACACACACACACGCACGCACGCACGCATGCACACACGCACACATACCTACACACAACATAACACACACACACAGAGCGTGTGAAAGAGTGCCTGGGAACTGAGTGTCAGTGTGTAACGTTTATTCATTTGCTAATTTTACACAACAATGCAACAATACACACACTCATTAGGAATGCAGAGAGAGAAAGAGACAGAGAGGTTCACGCACAAAGAGAGAGAGAGGGAGCAAGAGAAAGAGAGAGAGAGAGAGAGAGAGAGAGAGAGAGAGAGAAAGAGATTTGTTTGCCTTAGTTATTTTTGTTCTGAATCTGCTGATATTTTTACCATTTAATATCTTCAATTTCAGTAACTTTGTTAAAACAGCGCTCTAGTCATTATGTATTGTATAACAGTTGTATAACTAACAAGAGACTCATTAAAAAGTACATGTATACATGTATGTGTATATGTGTATGTATACGGTCTATGGGCAAAATCCAAAATAACTGTGTATGTATAATAATAAAGACAATAATGTGTAGATTCTCTTTTGCACATTTGGATAGAAATTTTATCATATTACATTCACTGACTGAGGGTCTCAGTGGTTAGCACTGTTGCCTCACAGCAAGAAGGTTCTGGGTTCGAATCCTGGTTCACCTTGGGTTTTTCTGTGTGGAGTTTGCATGTTCTTCCTCTTCCCACAGTCCAAAGACATGCAGGTTAGGTTAACCGGTGACTTTAAATTACTCATAGGTGTGAATGTGAGTGTGAATGGTTGTTTGTCTCTATATGTCAGACATATGATGGACTGGCGATCTGTCCAGGGTACCCCACCTCTTTCCCAGTATGAGCTGGGACTGGTTCCAGCCCCACCATGACCCTCAAGGATAAGCAGTATAGATAATGGATGGATGACACAAGGAGTTTAACACTGCGGCTTTTTGAGTAGTGGTTTTCTTCATGTATGTTGTCTTTGACTGGATACAATAACTGTATCACTGCCTGATCAGTTGTTGAAACATAATTTTCCACAGAAAATCCTTGTGCCAACTCATGGGCACTTACACGTCTGCTATTCAGTGTGAGGTTGTGTAGATAGTTAACTATACATGGAGTCATTTTTTGAGGACAGCCAATGTGTCTTGGCAATGTGTCATACTGTATACATGTCTAATGCTACAAAATATTGTGTAACATCTGGGTGAGCATACTGTTAAACAGGTAGACATTTTGTACGTGTCTGCAGTCCGAGACAACTAGACATGCAGTGGGCTTCCACTAAATAATGATGAGGTGAAATTAGCATTGTGGGTCTGAGGGTCAGTCTGTTCACACTTTGCTACAGGGTATTCAAATCATCCTCAGCTGAACTTTGCATTTAATGCTAATTTGGAAATGTTAGCATGCTAGCATGCTAAATCAAGATGGTGAACATGATAGAAATTATACCTTAACATTAGCAAATTAACATTGTAATTGTGAGCATAATAGCATGCTAATATTAGAATCTAGATCAAAACACCATCATAACTAAGAACAGTGTCACAGAGCTGCCAGCATGGGTGCATCCTCTTTGCCTTTTAGAAATACTCACAATGGTAGGTTTCACCATGTTTCACCATGTCTGTGTATTGCTATAATAAGGTACCACCATGGGTATGTGTTTGCATGTGTATCATGTGTAAGTGTATGTGTAGCTTTCACAGTGGAGGTGAAACAAAACAAGTTTGACAACATAAGCTTCATACATACAAATATAATTTTTTTGTTGTTTTATGACTTTTACAAACCACACATCATCTTTTAACTGCTACTTTACTTTTTACTTTTACTTTACATACAGTTCAGATATAGGTTCTACACTGTGTTATTACACTGTTGTTTCTAGTGTAGTGTGGAAATGCTGATGAACCTTCAAATTCTGTGAGTGTGTGAAACTCTTCCCACACTGGTCACAGACGTAAGGCTTTTCTCCAGTGTGGATACGCTGATGAGCTTTTAAATTCTTTGACTGCGTGAAACTCTTCCCACACTGGTCACAAACATAAGGCTTCTCTCCAGTGTGGATACGCTGATGAGCTTTTAAATTCTTTGACTGCGTGAAACTCTTCCCACACTGGTCACAGACGTAAGGCTTTTCTCCAGTGTGGATACACAGATGAACCTTCAAATTCTGTAACACACTGAAACTCTTCCCACACTGGTCACAGAGGTAAGGCTTTTCTCCGGTGTGGATATGCTGATGAACCTTCAAATTCTGTGACTGTGTGAAACTCTTCCCACACTGGTCACAGACGTAAGGCTTTTCTCCAGTGTGGATACACTGATGAGCTTTCAAATCCTTTGACTGCGTGAAACTCTTCCCACACTGGTCACAGATGTAAGGTTTTTCTCCAGTGTGGATACGTTGATGAGCTTTCAAATCCTTTGACTGCGTGAAACTCTTCCCACACTGGTCACAGAGGTAAGGCTTTTCTCCGGTGTGGATACGCTGATGAACCTTCAAATTCTGTGACTGCGTGAAACTCTTCCCACACTGGTCACAGACGTAAGGTTTTTCTCCAGTGTGGATACGCTGATGAGCTTTCAAATCCTTTGACTGCGTGAAACTCTTCCCACACTGGTCACAGAGGTAAGGCTTTTCTCCGGTGTGGATACGCTGATGAACCTTCAAATTATGTGACTTCATGAAACTCTTCCCACACTGGTCACAGAGGTAATGTTTTTCTCTAGTGTGGATACGCTGATGAACCTTCAAAGTCTGTGACAGCCTGAAACTCTTCTCACAGTGGTCACAGAGGTAAGGTTTTTCTCCGGTGTGGATACGCTGATGAACTTTCAAGGAATCTGACTTCATGAAACTCTTCCCACACTGGTCACAGAGGTAAGGTTTTTCTCCGGTGTGGATACGCTGATGAACTTTCAAGGAATCTGACTTCATGAAGCTCTTCCCACACTGGTCACAGAGGTAAGGCTTTTCTCCAGTGTGGATACGCTGATGAATCTTCAAGGAGTCTGACTTCATGAAACTCTTCCCACACTGGTCACAGAGATAAGGCTTTTCTCCGGTGTGGATACGCTGATGAACTTTCAAATTCTGTGACAGCCTGAAACTCTTCTCACAGTGGTCACACTGATGTAGATTCTCTACAGTGTGGGTAGGCTGATGCTTATCCTGTCTTCCGTTGAAACTCTCCTCAGCTGCATCATAAGTTCTTTTGAGGTTTTTGCAGGTCTGTTTCTATGAAGCAAAAACATAGTCAAAGCGAAAAATAGAGTCGGGTTTCTTTTGTCATATTATACATAATGAAACCTGAAAATACATTCTGGTAATAATCGCACTGAATTGTTTTATTTTGCCCTAACCAGTCAGCCATGACTGTTCTGCCAAAATCATTTGTAATCAACAGGGATGCAGATGTGGTTGCTGGAAGCAATTAATGTTTTTCAAGTCAGTCAAAGCAACATGCCAATTTAAGAGTTGTGATTCCTGTAAATTATCTGTCTCTCTGTAGAGCTACTGTATTGTCCGTCTTATCCACAGTAATTGTCATTTTGTCATTTTTTCTGGCTCTGGCACAGGGAGATGACTTATATTTTTAATCCTGCATACAAAGCTCTAATTTGCTCCGTTGTTTCTCTAACCAGGGGAGCGGCCGTCACTGAGCACAACACCAGACCTATTTGAATCACTAAGAGGTGCTATAAGTAATTTTTTGCAAAAGCTACAAAGCCAAGGTTAACATAAGCAACTGTTTATTTACCAAGAGCGTCACCGATCACTGAGTTAACAAGACAAGATGTCAGAATACGCTATATCGTCATTGTCTCATTTTGGACTGAGGGCATTATCGCAAAGTGGTATTATGAGACAGGACAAGGCTAGTTGGTTAGCATGCTAACCTCGTTAGAGGAAAATTAGTACTAGAAACAGAGGCAAAACAAGAGTGGACATTACCATTGCTTTTCTTCTGAGACTTTTCTTGGCAAGTGAGGGGAAAAAGTTTCATGTTGAACTTACAAAATGTTTTCTAGGCTGGTAAATAAATGTCTGTAATGCTAATGTTTGCTATGTAGGAATACCAAACAATGTACACATAGCACCTTTAAATGGAAATGGCCACTTCAGGAAAAAAGTGACACTCACAAGATATGCAGTTTGTTTCCAATACATTTGAGTTTGCTATTTCTACCACAGGTAAGGTTAGGGTTTTGTTTAGTTTAGGGTGATGTCTGTCTGACACGTTCTCATCTAAATCATACATTAGTCTCATTTGTATGGAGACTCAGCTGCACTTTGAGCTGAAAATGAGATATTTGAAGTCCTACACAAAGTGACTTTAAAGAACACACAGATCCTTTTAGTGATGCTTCTATAATATGAGCAGGTCGCTAGCTGAAGCTGAAAGTAGTTGAGGAACTTGTTTTGCCTGATTTCAGCCTATAAGATAGTGGTTCCTCAACAACCAGGAGCTGGTTGCAAAAGCAGTTTTTAAGTTCAAACATATTGAACTAAGTGAAAAACACAAAACTTCTGCTCATGTTCTATTAGAAAGTTATAGATATAGTTATAGAATGTAGGTACCACATACTATTACTAGAACCATTTAATTATAATTCACAAAAAGGGAGAAAAAAAATCATCATAATCAACACCCTCTCAAATAACAAATCTTAATGCAAATAATGAAAATAAATAAATAACCAAATAGCATCAGTTGGTTGCATAATGAGGTATTTCCATCTCACTGTAAAATAAAAAAAAAAATCTGAAACTTCCTGTTCCTGTTTGCATTTTTAAAATTTTCTTTTGATTGGAGGGTGGTCCAGATATTTCCTAGCAACCAATTTACACATTACTACTGTACTACCACTGGGAGGTGCCAAAATAGGAAATTTTCAAATCCAAACACGCTGGCTTTAAAAGGTGGTAAAAGTAACTTACCTCTTGTGATGAACACATTTTGTTGCTGGTGTTTATTTGGCTGTTTACTAGATATTCCTCCATCTCTTAATCAACTCTGACATGATCAAATAAAGACAGTAAGTCACCAAAGCAATTACAAGAAGAAATATCAGCTAAACACAAGAATAAATACTCACGTTTTTAGTTTGTATGTGAAAATTCACTCTTGACCTTGAAAATATTTGTTTGACAAAGTAATTACTGGCAAGTAGGTCTATGTGAGATAATGCAGTTAGACACTTGCAGATCTGGAAAATAATACACATGTAATGTATCTCCCGGTGCTTTAGGCTGTGCATTTTGTAAATAACTCAAGCTCAAAAGTGAACTATATTTGGGAAATATAAATATAAATATTATTTGAGATAATAAAATAACCAAAGTGTAGCTATTCCACTCAATCCTTGCCCCACTTCATAACAGGACAAATTAACTATTAAATCGGTTGATTTCATAAATACTAAAATTAATTTTACAATGTAAATTTAACAACCAAACCTTCAGTAAACAACAGTCAGTTCCTGAGTTCACTGGCCATCAAAGTTCATTTGTATGGATTTAATTTTTCTTGATGAACATTCCTCTAAACATAGGCCATCAACTACAAATAAAGCAGCTCTTACCATTTATGTGTGACAGAAGTTTGATTATCTTGTGCAGGTTAAAAGGCGTCTTCATGTAGGTTGGAGAAAGAAAGGTTTGATAGATGCAGTAATGATTTCCATGGTAACCAGGGCTTAATCCAATTGAAGGTTCCAATCCCAAAAGCTTTTTGAAATAACCAATCCCAAACTACAAAGCATTCCATGTAGTAAATATCTAATATCAGAAACAGTCTTACAAAACTGTGTACTGAACAATGAACTTATTTAAAAATACAGGAGAAAAAGAAAATAGAACTGGAAAAAATCAGTATGGAAATTTGGCACTTTTTTCAGCCAAGTAATTGAGTTCATTGATTGATAATCCCCAATGTTAAATTAAATTGTCCTCCAATTACCTAAAAAATATGAATATTGTGCCACCTCCTCTACAGGAAATGAACAACATACCATATGTGTGCTTCCATCCACACTCAATTTCTTTCTAAACACAAATGTGGTGTTTTAAACAGGAAAACTGCGTTTTGTAATCAACAGTTTCTTTTGTCCCCAGAACTGCTGCTGACTGGATGTGTTTTGTTTTTGGCACTATTCTGAGTGAACTCTAGAAACTGTTGTGTATGAAAATCCCAGTTTCAGAAATACTCAAGCCAGCCTGTCTGACACCAACAATCATGCCATGGTTTTTTCCCCCATTCTGATGTTTGATGTGAACATTAACTGAACTGCACTGCTGCTACATGACTGGTTGATTGGATAACTGCATCAAGGAGCATGTATACAGGTGTTCTTAATAAAGTGCTCGGTGAGTCTAATCGCAACCAAACAGTAAGTCATACTCTACTGCACTGAGACACCACACAACATGGGGAATCCACCTAAGTACAAGTTAATACCTATTATACTTACAGTACAGAAGAACAAAATGTTTAAACCTCTGTTTGTTACAGAGGTTTGGACTCTGTCTCAGTGTGTCCTGTCCTGGCCTGGTGTATTGGCATCCAGATGGAGGACAGATCTGTGTTTTTATCTGCAGTGATGCAGTGATGACAGGTTTTTCCAGCCTCTCCCTCCACTTTCCACAGAAGTTTCTGTTATTCCTTCTGCACTATCATTCCTTTGTACTTTTCTTTGGCACTCTGTCACACCCTTAACTTTGACAGCTCACTCTAGGTTTTGGGACGTCGGATTGTCTGCAGGAAGCGAATGGATCATTTATAGGGTTATTCTTCAACAAAAGAGGTAATGCAATCAGAAATAAATCTGGTATCAATTTCTAACAACTCTAGCTTTACAAAGGCTTTATAAGCTCTAGTAACTGGTTATTTTATATACAATTTCTTACTTAATTAATAGGAATGTGAAAAATCTCTAAATCTGTGGTTATTAAAGTTGATAATAAAATATAACTACATTCAAATCTACAGATAGAAGTCATTAATAAATGTTAAAGTGTTTCTCACTTTCTCTCGAGCTAACAGCAAAAGTTTGTAAGTAGTCTCTAATCAGAAAGGTCAACAAGTCATTAATAAAGAGATCTTAAATGATTAAAGTCTACAGATGTAAATGTTATTGAGTTTTTTGTGAATGTGTTTTCTCCAGATGCGCTGCAACCATTTTCCTCAAAGTCAGAGGTCAAACCGGCCAACAGAGGCATCTGTCTGACAAACTAAAGAGTAAGAAATTCAAAGCACGTATAATGCTGAAGGAGGAAAAACCAGTCATAGGGATCACTCACAAACCTAGCAAACCAAGGGTTGTTCTTATTAATGGCTAATAAATGATCTATATTTATTGACTATTAACAAAGCCATTAGTTACAGCTTATGATCCACTTATAGAGGATGCCTTATTAGAAAGTGGTGCCAAAACATCCTCTCCACTGTTGTCTGTTGTCAGGACTGCATAAGGACATCAAATATGTTGAAACACTTTTGAGAATACATGTGCTCCATATTGAGGAATAAATTGTTTTTGACTGTTTTTATATGTTGAAGCAACAGAGTAAATCCCTGCTATCGCCCACTAGAGGATGTGGTGTTCATTACAGGTACAATATGAAATACCAGCTCTGCACAGCACTGTCAACTTCTTCCTTCATGACTTCTCTCACAGCTGAACTAGTGTGAAAGGCATTCTGCTTAATTGTCATGGGCTTAATAGAGACAATGTCATAGTTTATGATACATCACCACCTACATCATCACCTTAAACTGATTAAATATTTACTGTGGCATGTTTCTGGTTTCTGTGAGTTAAGTTTCATAAAAATAAAATTTAAAAAAGACCAACAGGGATGGAAAAATATATTCATCTAGTGTTTACTGAGATAAAATGTGGAAAAACCAACAGTCTGGTCCTGGAGCAGAGTAAAATAAAACTGAAAAAAAAAAAAAAAAAAGATTCAGAAAAAAGTGGTATTCTACTTTTAAAAAAATCCAAATAAATAACCATTCTGTGAGGCTGATGCCTTCAACTAATGAAATCTCTAAATAAATCTTAAACATGTCACCGTTTAATAAAAAGTCAAAGAATTTCTGTAACCATATCAGACCAGTAAAAACATTCCCTTTCTTGTTTTACTTGTATTCATCACTGTACAGACTGATTGAGATTCATGTCTCACCAAATAAGGCTTCTCCACGTGTTCTTAAATAAGACTTAATAAGACTGTCCAGGACCATAACATACTTGTTATGCAGCCTGCAGCCTGATCCTGTCAAGTTTTAAACCCAGGTCGAGGTCCAGGTTCCAGTCCCGTCCTACTCGAAGCTTTCCAGGATGGGTTCATGTCCTGTCTTCTTGAGGAAGCGCAGCAGGTCATCCGGACGGAGCCCCATGGTGGCGGCGTTGGTCATAGGGTGGAAGTAGACCATCTCGTGGCCTCCTTCCACCAGGTCCCGATCCAGAACGAACTTCACGCTCTGGTCCTTATCGAAGAGCAGAGCGAGAGCCGTCGCGCAGCCCTGACCCACCTGAGAGAACATGAACAAAGGAAATGATCTGGATGCAGCCCAGAGAAACCAGGAGTCTCATTTATCAAACGATGTGCAGTACAAGTTCTAAATGTGTGCAAAGGAAGTGTCTGTACAAACAGAAAAAGGGGATTTATCAAACTTGCATATGCACAGCTTCACAATGATAAATTCGACCTGTTCTCCATCCACGTACAGGTTCTTTTTCATACAGAAATACCCCCAGAACGCCAAATATGGTCAACACTTCCCTCTGAAATTCCTACCAGCCTTAATGTAGTTACTTGTTGAGGAGGTGAAGATACTTTATTTATATTGATTAAAGAAATATCCTGGAGCATTGGCAGAGCAGGCTTGTGGGAAAGCTTCCCAGCATGCACCTGGGTAACTGACTTAATACATGTATTTCTGCAGTGATACTAGAGTTATTATGTTTCATGTGGTGTTGCTACTGTACCTTCATTAGCTGCCATACAAGTGGTCATTATGAATGAATACAGTAAAGACGTTCTGATCATCTCTCTGTCACACAAGCATTCACACTCATAAGAGATGATTGAGAACACCAGAGTAATGCATGAAAATCCATTCAGCCAAATTTTTATTATCAGAGTCTTCCACAAGTAGCTTGTCCAAGGGTGCTACACTGTGCAAAAAATGTAGGCACTAAGGTAAGGACACTAGGTCAAAAAAGTGTCAAAAAATAGTATTATTCAGCATTAATTCAGCAATTAACCTCATGTGAAGTGCAGTAAATAGACAAAAGCATAACTTCTTGTTCTTCTTGTCTGTGAGGACAGTTCTTTATGATGCTGACTGTGTGTTCAGACTCATTGTCCTACTGCAGAATTAATCTGGGACTGATCAGATTGACCCTGATTGTACTGATGAAGGATAAGAGTAAAAACATCTACAGTGCCCAAAACATTTGCACAGTACTGTAAATAAAAAGACAGTGTGGAGACAGATGATTGACAGATGACTCACTTTACGTGATGGTCAAACTAAAATCAGGCTGATGCAGAAAAACGTGTCTGTGCATTTTTCTCTTGTGTGTTGGACGCCCTCCTCACATGGACTGTGACAGGTGTATTTTAATTCTGGATGATTAACTAGTTCTCACCTTGAGTTTCTCCAACATGGCCGCCTCGTCTGCGAAGCGCAGGTTGCCACTGCCGACGCCGAGCTTCTTGGCGAGGTCATTGAGGTTCACCTGCAGAGAGGATTATGGGACGAGGATGGATGAGCGGAGGAGTCGATGCAGTAGCAAGGAAACATGCTCGGGCTGTGTCGAGTGGCCTCACATGATTTTAACAAATAACTGGAGTGGGAAATGTTTCAATCAAGTTAATCTGAACAGTTTTTCAGCCCTGTGACAGACTGGTGACCTGTTCAGGGTGTAACCTGCCTCTTGACCAATGTCAGTTGGGATTGGGTCCAATCCCACCATGACCCTCAAAAGATAAGCGGTATAGCTGATGGATGGATAAACAGTGGCTTATGCACAGTTTAAAAGCAGAGGTCAGAGGTCATACATGTGATTATCTGTGATACTGTGAAAATATATTGGTATTGGTATGCCTGATTGTACCCTCTTTACATCAGCAGGTGGCAGTGATTAGTTGAAGGGTGCGGGTGTCGCTCCAAATCATACAGCAAACTTTGGCTGAAAAGGATCAACACTGTTTTGACTGCCTGCTCTGCGCTGCCTGACAGCGATCACAATCCAGTTAACCAGCTACCCCAGCCAAGATTTTAAAGGCCACAGCACTGTTTATCTTTGGTCATTTTCACATATATTGTAAGATGGAAGCTGACCTGGCGGTCATGGCGAACGGACACCAGCCATAGGCCTTTCTTCTTCTTATCCTTCAAGAAAAGGTTTTTAGTGACCGCTCCGCTCACTTCCTGTAGGTGAGGCATCATCTCCTCCACCGTGAAAACCTGCAGGGGGGAGAGGGAAGAAAAGGGGACAGAAAATGTGAAAACTCAAAAGGGGAGAAGCATCATTTCCAGGAGATGAGGGATCATCACTATTCCTGAGTCCTAAAGACTCATGTGCTCATGGGCTTTACTGGTTTTCCAACTAGTTTTGCAGCTGAAAAAATAGGCTACAATAGAGATGTTCTTGTTCTGTCCACCCCTGTGGAGGGCATCAGTGGAGAGCTGAATGACTCGACACGTGAAGGCGCAGGTGCAGACATAAGTTATCTTTTGGCGCCCCCTGAAGGTTGCTGCCAGTCTACGTTGCAGAAACGTGTGAGACAAGTTATTAAACTATACCACAGACACAGATCGGATGAAACTCTGTTCTCCATTAGAGGGAAGGTTTCCAAGTAATTCACTGTCTAAACAGAGATACACAGGATGTACCATCTTACAATAATAATATGAAATAATAATAACAAAACCGTCAGTATATTGTTGATAAGTGGTGTTATATTTTTGTAGCCTCCGCCACCCCAGATTCCGTTTAAAAATGTGTTACTTTTAGGATTAACTTGATCATACGCACAAATACATGACTAGATGAATAAATCTTCACACCATTTCAACTCCAAATGATCTGCTGTTACATTCGGTATATGAGTAATAGGTAACGCAAATCTACTTTTCTTCAAATGATAACTTTTAATACGTCCACGTGTCTGTTAGCAGTGTGATGTAGAGAAAGACACCACTTCTCAAAGCTAAAATTATGCTACAAGTGCCCTTCATTTTATTGAATAACGCCGAATGAAAATACAAATCCTTACGATTCAATCAGTATCTTGTGTTGTGTGGTGTTTGTGGGTGTTTATACAATTTACAGGAAGCAAGGAAAGTTTAAATGGTGCAGAATTCTAATGAGACTTATTTCTTCTCAATGGAAATTACAGTGTCATTAATTTCCCTGCTACAGTCACCTATGCCATACATGGTATTTTGCTTTAAGTCTATAGTAATATAAAGACGTTTCTGGTTTAAAAGTTTGGACTCGGTTAGCTGATTCACTGACAACCTGAGCAGCTTTTCGGTTTCAGTTTTACCGGAGGGTGCTCCACGGAGGTCGTCTGGATGCTTAAAGTCTCCAGATATTGCTCCAGCTCTGACCTCAGATCCTCCGACATCCTCAGTTAATAGGGTTTAAAAATCAGTGAACAGAGACAGAGGTGAATTTGGCATCAATGGACAGAAACAGCTGCACATAGAGGAAGACAACTCTTCTTCTGCATTGAGGTTTACTGCAGCTGACATAAACACTGCCATCCCCTGGATATATTGTGCTCCTCCGAGTTTTCCCTTCCTTTGACATTGCCTTTGGACTTGATCCCCCTCCTACCCACTTAAAAGCAAACAAACAAGTAAATAAACAATCACATGAAAAAATATATAAAATAATTGATTTCCTGTTTATTTCTAAAACTGTACAAAAACAGGATGAGGTATGATTCACATATTTGAAAAACACTGAATCTAAACAAATCTTTTGTTTACAAGGAAATTCAACCCCCTGAGTTTTAAGTGGAGATCAAGTTAATTTTTTAAGGGAAAGACAGCACTGCAAAATACAGAGTCTATGTCAAGATGTAAGTAATAATAATAATAATAGTAACGATAGCTATAAAAACAATAATGACAGAACAGTTAAACGGCAATAACAATGCCATTAACACTAATACACTTTAAATGTAACAACATCCATTGAGCTGGATCGTGGGAGCAGCAGGAGGCTCTACAGTTCTGGAGGCTGAAAACCTGCAAGTGAGAGGAGAAGAAAAGAGATGAAAAGCACAAAACTACAGGAAAGAGTGATGAAGAGAGAGGAGAGAGAGAGAGGCTTGAGGGAAGAAACACACAGAGTTAAAATGATGCAATGATTTTAAGACAGTTTATCTCATTTGCAAGACAACATGGACAGCATTTTCTAAAGTAATAAGCTTAACTAATGCATTGAGACTAACACAACCTGCGTAGAGCGGTAACTAGTGAAGCCTGAAATAAGAAACAGAAATGGGTGCTAACTGAAAGTTAAGGCATAAAGATGAGTTTTCAGTTTGGATTTAAAGACCTCAACTGAGTCAGCCTGTCTAATATCAATAGGGAGGTTGTTCCAGGGGAAAGGGGCCCGATAGGAGAAGGCCCTGCAGCCTGCTGACTTCTTTTTAGCTTGTGGGGACAGACAGCAGCCCTGCACTCTGAGAACGCAGAGCACAGGAAGAAATATAAGGATTAAGACAGGTATGAAGGGGCTAGCCCATTTAAAATTTTCATCTTCATTCTCATTTTCATTTCATTACTAATATAACTAATATAATATCACTAATATGAATAGGGAGCCAGGGAGGCTAGAATCAGAGTAATGTGGTCAAACTTTCTTGGCTTAGTTAGTATTTGTGCTATAGCTTTCTGAACCATTTGAAGACTTTTAGTGCTAGCACACAGCAGGCCTGAAAACAAAACATTACAGTAGTCAAGTCCACCTTGCTAAGCCCAGTGGCAAGGGGTTTTTGAGAATTTCCAGAGGGCACTATTGAGTCATTTGCCACTCCCATGAGCAAGATGGATCAATCCCAATAGGGCCTACTCACGCATCATGCTCGAGCCCTAATGAAACATGAACACATAAATATTCATCCTGTCATCCTGATCCCAATGACACAGCACATACACACCCAGAGAGCCTGTTTTTATTCACTGTATTCAATCCCATAGACTATTTCAGGAGTTTGTGATGTGTGACACAAAACACTGTTAAGACACACTGAAGGACACGTTGTCAGAGTCCCATTTATATCTGAATAATGTGTGTTATAAAACGTATTTGTCCCTGAGGGATGAAGCATTAATTCACCACAATGACCCAGTTTAATACAGAGGACAAGGTCAGTGTCACAGCTTATCCCATCGCTCTTTTAGCACATGAACATTAGAAAACTGTTTTGGATTTGGGTTGAGGCTGCATCAAAGGGCCAAAAGTGCAATAAGACACTAAAACTGCTGTGGATAGAGATTTCACAAATTCCCTTTTGCAGAGAAGTGATGCAGGGCTTTGTGGACTGGTGCCTGCGGAACTGCCTCCAGATCAATGCAGGGAAGACCAAAGAACTGGTGGTGTATTTCTGCAGGAGCAGACACTCCCCCCCAACACCAGTGAACATCCAGGGAAGAGACATTGAGATGGTGACATCTTATAAGTACCTGGGTGTTCAGCTGAACAATAGACTGGACTGGACAGACAACACCACTGCACTTTTTAAGAAGTGCTCAGAGCAGACTCTATCTGCTGAGGAGATTCAAGTCCTTTGGAGTGCGGGGGGGGCACTCCTCAGGACTTTTTATGACTGTTATGGCATCAGCCATCTTCTGTGGAGTGGTCTGCTGGGGCAGCAGCATCTCAACAGTGGACAGGAAGAGACTGGACAAGCTGATCAAGAAGGCCAGCGATGTCCTGGGGTGCCCCCTCGCCCCCGTAGAAGTGGTAGGAGAGAGGAGGATGATAGCTCCTAGTAGACCACATAGTCACTAGGTTCTGCACTTTAATCCATCCTGACAAAACAGCTGCTATCAGTCATTCACTGTGTGCAATACCATTTCAAAATTGCAATATCTATATTTAGTTCTGTTTCTATGTATATAGTCCTGTGTATATTGCTCCTTTGTTCATATTTTTATTACACTGTCCTGTTTATACTGTTCTTATGTTTATATTTTTTATAATATTGTCTGGCTTATACCTTGTCTTTTACTTGTATTTATGCCTTTTTTTCAATCTCTGATGCTGCTGCAACAATGTAAATTTCTGAACATGTTATAGTTCTGATTTCAGCAGCTGCCCAGCTTCATGGTATTAAGACCTACAAACAGATAGATGGAAAAGATGGAAATGTGGAAAATGGCCTGGTGGCTATGCAGGATTTTGCCCAAAAAAAACCCCCCCCAAAAAACAAACAACTCGTAACAGTGTTTGCTATTGCTCGCTTGCCACTGCTGACACACCCAAAGTGTCAAGTGGTGGAGGCGATGTATGATTCATTCGGTGTCCTTGAGTCATGTCAGCTCATCACAGTGGATCCAGAAATCAAAAGGGTGCTCTAACAGGACTGCTTTGTATGTCTGAATGTACATTATGTGTTTGTTATGTGTGTGATGCATTGTGTTTCCTTAGATAGAGGATGACTGCTTTGTACTGAATTACAGGTGTGTGTGTGTGTGTGTGTGTGTGGGTGTACTCATGTTTTTTTCCACTATCTAGGTGAATGTGTTATCACTCTGCTATTGTCAAGAAGCTCCCATTAACTCCCTGAATAGAAGCTGCAGCAATTTGAGAAACAGATGACAATGAGAAACAGCCATTAAAGGAAAATAGTGACAGAGAGAGATGGACAAAGAGGAGAGGAAAAACAGTAGAAGCTGAGAAACAAAGGGAGGTTGAGGTCGAGTTTTCATGCCTATTTCTGTTTTCATTTTTACTGTTATCTACATTTTGTACCCGGAATACTTTAGGCCACATTGTCGCGTTTTGAGTCCCAGAATGATGAACAGCTCCAGACCTTTATCCTGACCACTCAGGTCTAATTTTACCTCTAAACGTAATACTCAAGTAATAATCCTCCATATTTTAGTCCTGCTTGATTTGATTGTTTAACTCGACAGCAAAACTCAAATGCGTGAAGGAAATGTTTAACAACAAACAAAAAAGCAGTTGGAATAAAATCACCTGACAAGTAAATATACTGTACTTTAACTTTTTTTCATTTTTAATAATCAGTAAAACTTGGGGTCCCAGTCTGCTGATATACGACCTGCTGCACAACCCAAAATCAATTACAGGCTGCACACAAGTACTGTGTGTTGTTTAAAAAAAAAAAAAAAAAAAACTGCTTCAATTTTATGTGCAGTTTTTTGCAGGTTACTTGCAGATATCAATAGTCTACTGTGCAGACCCATGTCAGTATCATATTGATGTGACTGTAGCTGAAATGACTTTCTTGCCAGTGAAATGGTTTTCTATTCAAACTGAGAGAGACAACCCTGCTGACACCTTATAACTCCTCATTTACAAGGTGAAAAGAGCTGCACCTGCTGTGACATGTAATTACAGAGAAGAAATTAAAGGCTGTGATCCCCCTCACCTACGCACCACACACACACACACACACACACACACACACAGCACTAAGGAGGTACTTTAGCAACATTTCACTAACATCAAATCCGTGTATCAAATACAATGTATGTGATCAGCAAAAAATCATACACACAAATTTCACATAAGTCAAAAGTTTTAGAAAGTTTTTCTCTCTACAACTGTGGTGGTTACTTATGTTTTTATTGTACAGTGGTAACCTGCTCCTCTTCCTTGTGCCACATAAAAAAGGAACAAACACCCATGTTGGTGCTGAACCACAGCAAACACAGGTCAGCAGCACTGACTCTAGTCTCAGGAGCTCGGGTTCCTCCAGCCTTACTAAGGTGGTCTCCTGATCCTCAGGAGCTCCTTCATTCTAAACATTTTGAACCACAGTGAGCTGTAGTTGTGTGGCTCTATCACTCAAAGGTAAACACCCAAGCTGTTGGAAATGCTGCTTGCCAGTGTGTGCTCTTGAGTTCAGATCCAACACAACTCTGACTAACTGGTCCTGACAGATCTGATGTTTTCCTTAGTTCACACCCACAGAGAAGGTTAGGTTAAGATCACAAGACTGTTTCATGTTTCCAAGAAACTAAATTTG
This sequence comes from Lates calcarifer, assembly GCF_001640805.2. NCBI lineage: Eukaryota > Metazoa > Chordata > Actinopteri > Centropomidae > Lates > Lates calcarifer. Next base: position 20,724,592 of record NC_066848.1, read on the forward strand.
ATTTTTATAAACTGGCTCAAACATCATATGCAAATTCAAAGTCTGACACATTAGTCAGTCTTGAGGTGACGGCAAGGAAAATAAAAGAATTGAAAGGGCTAAGATCTGATGTAAGAGGAGATAAAGTTAAGAATTTAATTAAGATCAAATTTGAATATGTTAATACCCACCCATTAAGGAGCTGACACTTGAAAGGAGCCTGTAATGCTTTTCCTTATTTTCTGTCATAATAATTACTGAACAGAGATGTCCTGATGTACATCACCATCTTTTGCCTGGCCTGCATGCATACTACTACGTTTTCAGTTTTTTTCACAGGTCATGTGAACAAAGATCGTGTGAATGTGAAACTTTTTTACAATACACAGGAAAAACTTTTCCATGTTTAGCAAAACTGTTGTCGTGTAAACAGAGCCTTAGTTTTACAGTTTGCCTTGTCAACCTCCAGGCCTGAACTAATATCACCTGTTTCAGGTAGAGGCTCAAGAGGAGCTGCATCACAAGACTTTTTTGAACCATCATACAAAGCTACTCTAGTGGAGTCAGAGAATAAAAAGAGCTAGAAATTAGCATAATAGGTCCCTTTTAACCCCCTTTAAACATAAAACCTAAGAACCTACAGTTCCCTAAAAATAAATACCCAAACTATACAGCACCTCAGCAGCTCATATTCACATTCTGAACAATAAATTTACGACAGAAACCTTTGGCAAAAATTGATCAGAAAACAAATCATTTTCACATGCTTTCCTTTCCAGGGTGGTTGTTTGTCTCTGAGCCAGTGTCAGCTGGGATTGGCTTCAGCCCCACATCATCCTCACAGGGTAAGTGGTATAGCTAAAGGATGGATGATGCTTTCCATTCCTCCTCTACTTTTCTATATGTGATATGAAGCTCCTGGCGTTCTGTAAAAACAGACAAACACATCCTGTATGTGTTCATGA